>NW_027328868.1:300000-542892 GCF_048564905.1 Vicugna pacos
TAAATCCAAGTATTAGCGAGTGCTTCTCCATGGGATTTGGAGGTTATTAACCAAAAGCCCACAACATGGGAATACCTGTGCTCCTTGAAAAAAGCGTGGACTCTGTATCCCCACCACCAGAACACACATGAAGAAGTTTTCTGCTATCCTGAGTGTGGGCTGGCAATTTCAGGTGACAGAAGCGGCTGGGTTCTAATAGAATCCCTTAGCTTGTAATCCCTGAGTGTTTCCCTAGGACTGACTCTGAGAGAAACCTGGGGGTTGGGCTTTGAGGCCAAATAGTAGCGAGTGTCCCCGATGGACTGAGGAAGTATTTAGATGAATTCTCCATAAAGGGAAACACCTGAGCACCCATTCATCTGCGTGGAGTGGGGCTTCAAATCTCCCCACCACACAAGGTTGGGTTCCAGTATCCTGAGGGTGGGGTAGTTCCTCCAACTGACATCAGCGTCTTGGTTTGAATAGAATCCCTTTGCTTGTCTTCCCTGATGGTTTGCCTAGGCCAGTGTGTGGTTGAAAGTGGGATTTGGGATCTAAAACTAAGTATTAGCGTGTGCCTCTCCATGGGTAGTGGAGATGTTTAAACTACAACCCACAACTTGGGAATTACTGTGACCCCTGAAAAATGCGTGTGCTATGTTTCCCCACGTCCAGCACACACAGGAAGAAGTGTTCTGGGGTTCTGAGTGTGGGGAGGTTCCTCCAACAGACAGCAGCACCTGGGTTGTAATAGAATCCCTTAGCTTGACTTCCCTAAGTGTTTTCCTAGGCCTAGCAGTAAGCGATGGTGGGGGATGGGCTCTAAAGCCAAGTATTAGCGAGTGCATCTCTGTGGGTAGTGGAGGGTTTTAAACTACTTCCCCAACCTTGGAACACCTGTGCCCCATAAAGATGCGTGGAATCTGTTTCCCCACCTCCAGCACACACACGGAGACGTGCTCAGGTATCCTGATTGTGGGGAGGCTCCTCCAAATGACAGCAGCGCCTGGGTTCTAAAAGAATCCATTAGCTTGTCTTCCCTGAAGGCATGCCTAGGCTGGAGAGTGGGGGAAAGTGGGGGTTGGGCTCTAAACCAAGTATAAGCGAGAGCCTATCCATGGGATGTGGGTTTTTAACCTACAACCCACAACCATGGAATAAATGTGCCCCCTGAAAGATGCTTTGACTGTTTCCCTACATCCAGCACACACACGAAGATGTGTTCTGGTATTCTGAGTGTGGGGAAGTTCCTCAAACTGACAGCAGCACCTGGATTCCATTAGTATCCCTTAGCTTCTGTTCCCTGAGTGTTCTCTTAGACCAGGCCATGAGGGAAAGCTGGGGGTTGGGCTTGGAGGCCACGTAGCAGTGAGTGCCCCCTGATCCATTGAGGAAGTACTTAGAGGACTTCTCCCTAAAGGGAACACCTTTTCCTGCATTCATCTGGGTGCAGTGGGGCTGCACATCTCTCCCACACCTAAGAATGTGTTCTGGAATTCTGAGTGCAGGGAAGTTCCTCCAACTGACAGCAGCCCCTGGGTTCTAATTGAATCCCTTTGCTTGTCTTCCCTGATGGAAAGCCTAGGCGGGAGTGCGGGGGAAAGTGTGGTTTGGGCTCCAAAACCAAGTATTTGCGATGACCTCTCTATGGTTTGTGGAGGTGTTTAAACTACATCCCTAACCTGGGAACACCTGTGCCCCCATAAAGATCCGTGGAGTCTGTTTCCACACCTCCAGCACACACACGAACACTTGCACAGTTATCCTGAGAGTGGGCAGCCTCCTCCAACTGAGAGCAGGGCCTTGGTTCTTATAAAATCGCTTAACTTGTCTACCCTGTTTGGTTGCCTGATACGGAGTGCTGGGGAAAGGGTGGGTTGGGCTCTAAATCCAAGTATTAGCGAGTGCTTCTCCATGGGATTTGGAGGTTATTAACCAAAAGCCCACAACATGGGAATACCTGTGCTCCTTGAAAAAAGCGTGGACTCTGTATCCCCACCACCAGAACACACATGAAGAAGTTTTCTGCTATCCTGAGTGTGGGCTGGCAATTTCAGGTGACAGAAGCGGCTGGGTTCTAATAGAATCCCTTAGCTTGTAATCCCTGAGTGTTTCCCTAGGACTGACTCTGAGAGAAACCTAGGGGTTGGGCTTTGAGGCCAAATAGTAGCGAGTGTCCCCGATGGACTGAGGAAGTATTTAGATGAATTCTCCATAAAGGGAAACACCTGAGCACCCATTCATCTGCGTGGAGTGGGGCTTCAAATCTCCCCACCACACAAGGTTGGGTTCCAGTATCCTGAGGGTGGGGTAGTTCCTCCAACTGACATCAGCGTCTTGGTTTGAATAGAATCCCTTTGCTTGTCTTCCCTGATGGTTTGCCTAGGCCAGTGTGTGGTTGAAAGTGGGATTTGGGATCTAAAACTAAGTATTAGCGTGTGCCTCTCCATGGGTAGTGGAGATGTTTAAACTACAACCCACAACTTGGGAATTACTGTGACCCCTGAAAAATGCGTGTGCTATGTTTCCCCACGTCCAGCACACACAGGAAGAAGTGTTCTGGGGTTCTGAGTGGGGGAGGTTCCTCCAACAGACAGCAGCACCTGGGTTGTAATAGAATCCCTTAGCTTGACTTCCCTAAGTGTTTTCCTAGGCCTAGCATTAAGCGATGGTGGGGGATGGGCTCTAAAGCCAAGTATTAGCGAGTGCATCTCTGTGGGTAGTGGAGGGTTTTAAATTACTTCCCCAACCTTGGAACACCTGTGCCCCATAAAGATGCGTGGAATCTGTTTCCCCACCTCCAGCACACACACGGAGACGTGCTCAGGTATCCTGATTGTGGGGAGGCTCCTCCAAATGACAGCAGCGCCTGGGTTCTTAAAGAATCCCTTAGCTTGCCTTCCCTGATGGCATGCCTAGGCTGGAGAGTGGGGGAAAGTGGGGGTTGGGCTCTAAACCAAGTATAAGCGAGAGCCTATCCATGGGATGTGGGTTTTTAACCTACAACCCACAACCATGGAATAAATGTGCCCCCTGAAAGATGCTTTGACTGTTTCCCTACATCCAGCACACACACGAAAATGTGTTCTGGTATTCTGAGTGTGGGGAAGTTCCTCAAACTGACAGCAGCACCTGGATTCCATTAGTATCCCTTAGCTTCTGTTCCCTGAGTGTTCTCTTAGACCAGGCCATGAGGGAAAGCTGGGGGTTGGGCTTGGAGGCCACGTAGCAGTGAGTGCCCCCTGATCCATTGAGGAAGTACTTAGAGGACTTCTCCCTAAACAGAACACCTCTTCCTCCATTCATCTGGGTGCATTGGGCTGCACAACTCTCCCACACCTAAGAATGTGTTCTGGAATTCTGAGTGCAGGGAAGTTCCTCCAACTGACAGCAGCGCCTGGGTTCTAATTGAATCCCTTTGCTTGTCTTCCCTGATGGAAAGCCTAGGCGGGAGTGCGGGGGAAAGTGTGGTTTGGGCTCCAAAACCAAGTATTTGCGATGACCTCTCTATGGTTTGTGGAGGTGTTTAAACTACATCCCTAACCTGGGAACACCTGTGCCCCCAGAAAGATCCGTGGAGTCTGTTTCCACACCTCCAGCACACACACGAACACTTGCACAGTTATCCTGAGAGTGGGCAGCCTCCTCCAACTGAGAGCAGGGCCTTGGTTCTTATAAAATCGCTTAACTTGTCTACCCTGTTTGGTTGCCTGATACGGAGTGCTGGGGAAAGGGTGGGTTGGGCTCTAAATCCAAGTATTAGCGAGTGCTTCTCCATGGGATTTGGAGGTTATTAACCAAAAGCCCACAACATGGGAATACCTGTGCTCCTTGAAAAAAGCGTGGACTCTGTATCCCCACCACCAGAACACACATGAAGAAGTTTTCTGCTATCCTGAGTGTGGGCTGGCAATTTCAGGTGACAGAAGTGGCTGGGTTCTAATAGAATCCCTTAGCTTGTAATCCCTGAGTGTTTCCCTAGGACTGACTCTGAGAGAAACCTGGGGGTTGGGCTTTGAGGCCAAATAGTAGCGAGTGTCCCCGATGGACTGAGGAAGTATTTAGATGAATTCTCCATAAAGGGAAACACCTGAGCACCCATTCATCTGCGTGGAGTGGGGCTTCAAATCTCCCCACCACACAAGGTTGGGTTCCAGTATCCTGAGGGTGGGGTAGTTCCTCCAACTGACATCAGCGTCTTGGTTTGAATAGAATCCCTTTGCTTGTCTTCCCTGATGGTTTGCCTAGGCCAGTGTGTGGTTGAAAGTGGGATTTGGGATCTAAAACTAAGTATTAGCGTGTGCCTCTCCATGGGTAGTGGAGATGTTTAAACTACAACCCACAACTTGGGAATTACTGTGACCCCTGAAAAATGCGTGTGCTATGTTTCCCCACGTCCAGCACACACAGGAAGAAGTGTTCTGGGGTTCTGAGTGTGGGGAGGTTCCTCCAACAGACAGCAGCACCTGGGTTGTAATAGAATCCCTTAGCTTGACTTCCCTAAGTGTTTACCTAGGCCTAGCAGTAAGCGATGATGGGGGATGGGCTCTAAAGCCAAGTATTAGCGAGTGCATCTCTGTGGGTAGTGGAGGGTTTTAAACTACTTCCCCAACCTTGGAACACCTGTGCCCCATAAAGATGCGTGGAATCTGTTTCCCCACCTCCAGCACACACACGGAGACGTGCTCAGGTATCCTGATTGTGGGGAGGCTCCTCCAAATGACAGCAGCGCCTGGGTTCTAAAAGAATCCCTTAGCTTGTCTTCCCTGATGGCATGCCTAGGCTGGAGAGTGGGGGAAAGTGGGGGTTGGGCTCTAAACCAAGTATAAGCGAGAGCCTATCCATGGGATGTGGGTTTTTAACCTACAACCCACAACCATGGAATAAATGTGCCCCCTGAAAGATGCTTTGACTGTTTCCCTAGATCCAGCACACACACGAAGATGTGTTCTGGTATTCTGAGTGTGGGGAAGTTCCTCAAACTGACAGTAGCACCTGGATTCTATTAGTATCCCTTAGCTTCTGTTCCCTGAGTGTTCTTTTAGGCCAGGCCATGAGGGAAAGCTGGGGGTTGGGCTTGGAGGCCACGTAGCAGTGAGTGCCCCCTGATCCATTGAGGAAGTTCTTAGAGGACTTCTTCCTAAAGGGAACACCTTTCCTGCATTCATCTGGGTGCAGTGGGGCTGCACATCTCTCCCACACCTAAGAATGTGTTCTGGAATTCTGAGTGCAGGGAAGTTCCTCCAACTGACAGCAGCGCCTGGGTTCTAATTGAATCCCTTTGCTTGTCTTCCCTGATGGAAAGCCTAGGCGGGAGTGCGGGGAAAGTGTGGTTTGGGCTCCAAAACCAAGTATTTGCGATGACCTCTCTATGGTTTGTGGAGGTGTTTAAACTACATCCCTAACCTGGGAACACCTGTGCCCCCATAAAGATCCGTGGAGTCTGTTTCCACACCTCCAGCACACACACGAACACTTGCACAGTTATCCTGAGAGTGGGCAGCCTCCTCCAACTGAGAGCAGGGCCTTGGTTCTTATAAAATCGCTTAACTTGTCTACCCTGTTTGGTTGCCTGATACGGAGTGCTGGGGAAAGGGTGGGTTGGGCTCTAAATCCAAGTATTAGCGAGTGCTTCTCCATGGGATTTGGAGGTTATTAACCAAAAGCCCACAACATGGGAATACCTGTGCTCCTTGAAAAAAGCGTGGACTCTGTATCCCCACCACCAGAACACACATGAAGAAGTTTTCTGCTATCCTGAGTGTGGGCTGGCAATTTCAGGTGACAGAAGCGGCTGGGTTCTAATAGAATCCCTTAGCTTGTAATCCCTGAGTGTTTCCCTAGGACTGACTCTGAGAGAAACCTAGGGGTTGGGCTTTGAGGCCAAATAGTAGCGAGTGTCCCCGATGGACTGAGGAAGTATTTAGATGAATTCTCCATAAAGGGAAACACCTGAGCACCCATTCATCTGCGTGGAGTGGGGCTTCAAATCTCCCCACCACACAAGGTTGGGTTCCAGTATCCTGAGGGTGGGGTAGTTCCTCCAACTGACATCAGCGTCTTGGTTTGAATAGAATCCCTTTGCTTGTCTTCCCTGATGGTTTGCCTAGGCCAGTGTGTGGTTGAAAGTGGGATTTGGGATCTAAAACTAAGTATTAGCGTGTGCCTCTCCATGGGTAGTGGAGATGTTTAAACTACAACCCACAACTTGGGAATTACTGTGACCCCTGAAAAATGCGTGTGCTATGTTTCCCCACGTCCAGCACACACAGGAAGAAGTGTTCTGGGGTTCTGAGTGGGGGAGGTTCCTCCAACAGACAGCAGCACCTGGGTTGTAATAGAATCCCTTAGCTTGACTTCCCTAAGTGTTTTCCTAGGCCTAGCATTAAGCGATGGTGGGGGATGGGCTCTAAAGCCAAGTATTAGCGAGTGCATCTCTGTGGGTAGTGGAGGGTTTTAAATTACTTCCCCAACCTTGGAACACCTGTGCCCCATAAAGATGCGTGGAATCTGTTTCCCCACCTCCAGCACACACACGGAGACGTGCTCAGGTATCCTGATTGTGGGGAGGCTCCTCCAAATGACAGCAGCGCCTGGGTTCTTAAAGAATCCCTTAGCTTGCCTTCCCTGATGGCATGCCTAGGCTGGAGAGTGGGGGAAAGTGGGGGTTGGGCTCTAAACCAAGTATAAGCGAGAGCCTATCCATGGGATGTGGGTTTTTAACCTACAACCCACAACCATGGAATAAATGTGCCCCCTGAAAGATGCTTTGACTGTTTCCCTACATCCAGCACACACACGAAAATGTGTTCTGGTATTCTGAGTGTGGGGAAGTTCCTCAAACTGACAGCAGCACCTGGATTCCATTAGTATCCCTTAGCTTCTGTTCCCTGAGTGTTCTCTTAGACCAGGCCATGAGGGAAAGCTGGGGGTTGGGCTTGGAGGCCACGTAGCAGTGAGTGCCCCCTGATCCATTGAGGAAGTACTTAGAGGACTTCTCCCTAAACAGAACACCTCTTCCTCCATTCATCTGGGTGCATTGGGCTGCACAACTCTCCCACACCTAAGAATGTGTTCTGGAATTCTGAGTGCAGGGAAGTTCCTCCAACTGACAGCAGCGCCTGGGTTCTAATTGAATCCCTTTGCTTGTCTTCCCTGATGGAAAGCCTAGGCGGGAGTGCGGGGGAAAGTGTGGTTTGGGCTCCAAAACCAAGTATTTGCGATGACCTCTCTATGGTTTGTGGAGGTGTTTAAACTACATCCCTAACCTGGGAACACCTGTGCCCCCAGAAAGATCCGTGGAGTCTGTTTCCACACCTCCAGCACACACACGAACACTTGCACAGTTATCCTGAGAGTGGGCAGCCTCCTCCAACTGAGAGCAGGGCCTTGGTTCTTATAAAATCGCTTAACTTGTCTACCCTGTTTGGTTGCCTGATACGGAGTGCTGGGGAAAGGGTGGGTTGGGCTCTAAATCCAAGTATTAGCGAGTGCTTCTCCATGGGATTTGGAGGTTATTAACCAAAAGCCCACAACATGGGAATACCTGTGCTCCTTGAAAAAAGCGTGGACTCTGTATCCCCACCACCAGAACACACATGAAGAAGTTTTCTGCTATCCTGAGTGTGGGCTGGCAATTTCAGGTGACAGAAGTGGCTGGGTTCTAATAGAATCCCTTAGCTTGTAATCCCTGAGTGTTTCCCTAGGACTGACTCTGAGAGAAACCTGGGGGTTGGGCTTTGAGGCCAAATAGTAGCGAGTGTCCCCGATGGACTGAGGAAGTATTTAGATGAATTCTCCATAAAGGGAAACACCTGAGCACCCATTCATCTGCGTGGAGTGGGGCTTCAAATCTCCCCACCACACAAGGTTGGGTTCCAGTATCCTGAGGGTGGGGTAGTTCCTCCAACTGACATCAGCGTCTTGGTTTGAATAGAATCCCTTTGCTTGTCTTCCCTGATGGTTTGCCTAGGCCAGTGTGTGGTTGAAAGTGGGATTTGGGATCTAAAACTAAGTATTAGCGTGTGCCTCTCCATGGGTAGTGGAGATGTTTAAACTACAACCCACAACTTGGGAATTACTGTGACCCCTGAAAAATGCGTGTGCTATGTTTCCCCACGTCCAGCACACACAGGAAGAAGTGTTCTGGGGTTCTGAGTGTGGGGAGGTTCCTCCAACAGACAGCAGCACCTGGGTTGTAATAGAATCCCTTAGCTTGACTTCCCTAAGTGTTTACCTAGGCCTAGCAGTAAGCGATGATGGGGGATGGGCTCTAAAGCCAAGTATTAGCGAGTGCATCTCTGTGGGTAGTGGAGGGTTTTAAACTACTTCCCCAACCTTGGAACACCTGTGCCCCATAAAGATGCGTGGAATCTGTTTCCCCACCTCCAGCACACACACGGAGACGTGCTCAGGTATCCTGATTGTGGGGAGGCTCCTCCAAATGACAGCAGCGCCTGGGTTCTAAAAGAATCCCTTAGCTTGTCTTCCCTGATGGCATGCCTAGGCTGGAGAGTGGGGGAAAGTGGGGGTTGGGCTCTAAACCAAGTATAAGCGAGAGCCTATCCATGGGATGTGGGTTTTTAACCTACAACCCACAACCATGGAATAAATGTGCCCCCTGAAAGATGCTTTGACTGTTTCCCTAGATCCAGCACACACACGAAGATGTGTTCTGGTATTCTGAGTGTGGGGAAGTTCCTCAAACTGACAGTAGCACCTGGATTCTATTAGTATCCCTTAGCTTCTGTTCCCTGAGTGTTCTTTTAGGCCAGGCCATGAGGGAAAGCTGGGGGTTGGGCTTGGAGGCCACGTAGCAGTGAGTGCCCCCTGATCCATTGAGGAAGTTCTTAGAGGACTTCTTCCTAAAGGGAACACCTTTCCTGCATTCATCTGGGTGCAGTGGGGCTGCACATCTCTCCCACACCTAAGAATGTGTTCTGGAATTCTGAGTGCAGGGAAGTTCCTCCAACTGACAGCAGCGCCTGGGTTCTAATTGAATCCCTTTGCTTGTCTTCCCTGATGGAAAGCCTAGGCGGGAGTGCGGGGAAAGTGTGGTTTGGGCTCCAAAACCAAGTATTTGCGATGACCTCTCTATGGTTTGTGGAGGTGTTTAAACTACATCCCTAACCTGGGAACACCTGTGCCCCCATAAAGATCCGTGGAGTCTGTTTCCACACCTTCAGCACACACACGAACACTTGCACAGTTATCCTGAGAGTGGGCAGCCTCCTCCAACAGAGAGCACGGCCTTGGTTCTTATAAAATCGCTTAACTTGTCTACCCTGTTTGGTTGCCTGATACGGAGTGCTGGGGAAAGGGTGGGTTGGGCTCTAAATCCAAGTATTAGCGAGTGCTTCTCCATGGGATTTGGAGGTTATTAACCAAAAGCCCACAACATGGGAATACCTGTGCTCCTTGAAAAAAGCGTGGACTCTGTATCCCCACCACCAGAACACACATGAAGAAGTTTTCTGCTCTCCTGAGTGTGGGCTGGCAATTTCAGGTGACAAAACGGCTGGGTTCTAATAAAATCCCTTAGCTTTTAATCCTTGAGTGTTTCCCTAGGACTGACTCTGAGAGAAACCTGGGGGTTGGGCTTTGAGGCCAAATAGTAGCGAGTGTCCCCGATGGACTGAGGTAGTATTTAGATGAATCCTCCATAAAGGGAAACACCTGAGCACCCATTCATCTGCGTGGAGTGGGGCTTCAAATCTACCCACCACACAAGGTTGGGTTCCAGTATCCTGAGGGTGTGGTAGTTCCTCCAACTGACATCAGCGTCTTGGTTTGAATAGAATCCCTTTGCTTGTCTTCCCTGATGGTTTGCCTAGGCCAGTGTGTGGTTGAAAGTGGGATTTGGGATCTAAAACTAAGTATTAGCGTGTGCCTCTCCATGGGTAGTGGAGATGTTTAAACTACAACCCACAACTTGGGAATTACTGTGACCCCTGAAAAATGCGTGTGCTATGTTTCCCCACGTCCAGCACACACAGGAAGAAGTGTTCTGGGGTTCTGAGTGTGGGGAGGTTCCTCCAACAGACAGCAGCACCTGGGTTGTAATAGAATCCCTTAGCTTGACTTCCCTAAGTGTTTTCCTAGGCCTAGCAGTAAGCGATGGTGGGGGATGGGCTCTAAAGCCAAGTATTAGCGAGTGCATCTCTGTGGGTAGTGGAGGGTTTTAAACTACTTCCTCAACCTTGGAACACCTGTGCCCCATAAAGATGCGTGGAATCTGTTTCCCCACCTCCAGCACACACACGGAGACGTGCTCAGGTATCCTGATTGTGGGGAGGCTCCTCCAAATGACAGCAGCGCCTGGGTTCTAAAAGAATCCCTTAGCTTGTCTTCCCTGATGGCATGCCTAGGCTGGAGAGTGGGGGAAAGTGGGGGTTGGGCTCTAAACCAAGTATAAGCGAGAGCCTATCCATGGGATGTGGGTTTTTAACCTACAACCCACAACCATGGAATAAATGTGCCCCCTGAAAGATGCTTTGACTGTTTCCCTACATCCAGCACACACACGAAGATGTGTTCTTGTATTCTGAGTGTGGGGAAGTTCCTCAAACTGACAGCAGCACCTGAATTCTATTAGTATCCCTTAGCTTCTGTTCCCTGATTGTTCTTTTAGGCCAGGCCATGAGGGAAAGCTGGGGGTTGGTCTTGGAGGCCACGTAGCAGTGAGTGCCCCCTGATCCATTGAGGAAGTACTTAGAGGACTTCTCCCTAAAGGGAACACCTTTTCCTGCATTCATCTGGGTGCAGTGGGGCTGCACATCTCTCCCACACCTAAGAATGTGTTCTGGAATTCTGAGTGCAGGGAAGTTCCTCCAACTGACAGCAGCGCCTGGGTTCTAATTGAATCCTTTGCTTGTCTTCACTGATGGAAAGCCTAGGCGGGAGTGCGGGGGAAAGTGTGGTTTGGGCTCCAAAGCCAAGTATTGGCGATGACCTCTCTATGGTTTGTGGAGGTGTTTACAGTGCATCCCTAACCTGGGAACACCTGTGCCCCCATAAAGATCCGTGGAGTCTGTTTCCACACCTCCAGCACACACACGAACACTTGCACAGTTATCCTGAGAGTGGGCAGCCTCCTCCAACTGAGAGCAGGGCCTTGGTTCTTATAAAATCGCTTAACTTGTCTACCCTGTTTGGTTGCCTGATACGGAGTGCTGGGGAAAGGGTGGGTTGGGCTCTAAATCCAAGTATTAGCGAGTGCTTCTCCATGGGATTTGGAGGTTATTAACCAAAAGCCCACAACATGGGAATACCTGTGCTCCTTGAAAAAAGCGTGGACTCTGTATCCCCACCACCAGAACACACATGAAGAAGTTTTCTGCTATCCTGAGTGTGGGCTGGCAATTTCAGGTGACAGAAGCGGCTGGGTTCTAATAGAATCCCTTAGCTTGTAATCCCTGAGTGTTTCCCTAGGACTGACTCTGAGAGAAACCTGGGGGTTGGGCTTTGAGGCCAAATAGTAGCGAGTGTCCCCGATGGACTGAGGAAGTATTTCGATGAATTCTCCATAAAGGGAAACACCTGAGCACCCATTCATCTGCGTGGAGTGGGGCTTCAAATCTCCCCACCACACAAGGTTGGGTTCCAGTATCCTGAGGGTGGGGTAGTTCCTCCAACTGACATCAGCGTCTTGGTTTGAATAGAATCCCTTTGCTTGTCTTCCCTGATGGTTTGCCTAGGCCAGTGTGTGGTTGAAAGTGGGATTTGGGATCTAAAACTAAGTATTAGCGTGTGCCTCTCCATGGGTAGTGGAGATGTTTAAACTACAACCCACAACTTGGGAATTACTGTGACCCCTGAAAAATGCGTGTGCTATGTTTCCCCACGTCCAGCACACACAGGAAGAAGTGTTCTGGGGTTCTGAGTGTGGGGAGGTTCCTCCAACAGACAGCAGCACCTGGGTTGTAATAGAATCCCTTAGCTTGACTTCCCTAAGTGTTTTCCTAGGCCTAGCAGTAAGCGATGGTGGGGGATGGGCTCTAAAGCCAAGTATTAGCGAGTGCATCTCTGTGGGTAGTGGAGGGTTTTAAACTACTTCCCCAACCTTGGAACACCTGTGCCCCATAAAGATGCGTGGAATCTGTTTCCCCACCTCCAGCACACACACGGAGACGTGCTCAGGTATCCTGATTGTGGGGAGGCTCCTCCAAATGACAGCAGCGCCTGGGTTCTAAAAGAATCCCTTAGCTTGTCTTCCCTGATGGCATGGCTAGGCTGGAGAGTGGGGGAAAGTGGGGGTTGGGCTCTAAACCAAGTATAAGCGAGAGCCTATCCATGGGATGTGGGTTTTTAACCTACAACCCACAACCATGGAATAAATGTGCCCCCTGAAAGATGCTTTGACTGTTTCCCTACATCCAGCACACACACGAAGATGTGTTCTTGTATTCTGAGTGTGGGGAAGTTCCTCAAACTGACAGCAGCACCTGAATTCTATTAGTATCCCTTAGCTTCTGTTCCCTGATTGTTCTTTTAGGCCAGGCCATGAGGGAAAGCTGGGGGTTGGGCTTGGAGGCCACGTAGCAGTGAGTGCCCCCTGATCCATTGAGGAAGTACTTAGAGGACTTCTCCCTAAAGGGAACACCTTTTCCTGCATTCATCTGGGTGCAGTGGGGCTGCACATCTCTCCCACACCTAAGAATATGTTCTGGAATTCTGAGTGCAGGGAAGTTCCTCAAACTGACAGCAGCCCCTGGGTTCTAATTGAATCCCTTTGCTTGTCTTCCCTGATGGAAAGCCTAGGCGGGAGTGCGGGGGAAAGTGTGGTTTGGGCTCCAAAATCAAGTATTTGCGATGACCTCTCTATGGTTTGTGGAGGTGTTTAAACTACATCCCTAACCTGGGAACACCTGTGCCCCCATAAAGATCCGTGGAGTCTGTTACCACACCTCCAGCACACACACGAACACTTGCACAGTTATCCTGAGAGTGGGCAGCCTCCTCCAACTGAGAGCAGGGCCTTGGTTCTTATAAAATCGCTTAACTTGTCTACCCTGTTTGGTTGCCTGATACGGAGTGCTGGGGAAAGGGTGGGTTGGGCTCTAAATCCAAGTATTAGCGAGTGCTTCTCCATGGGATTTGGAGGTTATTAACCAAAAGCCCACAACATGGGAATACCTGTGCTCCTTGAAATAAGCGTGGACTCTATATCCCCACCACCAGAACACACATGAAGAAGTTTTCTGCTATCCTGAGTGTGGGCTGGCAATTTCAGGTGACAGAAGCGGCTGGGTTCTAATAGAATCCCTTAGCTTGTAATCCCTGCGTGTTTCCCTAGGACTGACTCTGAGAGAAACCTGGGGGTTGGGCTTTGAGGCCAAATAGTAGCGAGTGTCCCCGATGGACTGAGGAAGTATTTAGATGAATTCTCCATAAAGGGAAACACCTGAGCACCCATTCATCTGCGTGGAGTGGGGCTTCAAATCTCCCCACCACACAAGGTTGGGTTCCAGTATCCTGAGGGTGGGGTAGTTCCTCCAACTGACATCAGCGTCTTGGTTTGAATAGAATCCCTTTGCTTGTCTTCCCTGATGGTTTGCCTAGGCCAGTGTGTGGTTGAAAGTGGGATTTGGGATCTAAAACTAAGTATTAGCGTGTGCCTCTCCATGGGTAGTGGAGATGTTTAAACTACAACCCACAACTTGGGAATTACTGTGACCCCTGAAAAATGCGTGTGCTATGTTTCCCCACGTCCAGCACACACAGGAAGAAGTGTTCTGGGGTTCTGAGAGTGGGGAGGTTCCTCCAACAGACAGCAGCACCTGGGTTGTAATAGAATCCCTTAGCTTGACTTCCCTAAGTGTTTACCTAGGCCTAGCAGTAAGCGATGGTGGGGGATGGGCTCTAAAGCCAAGTATTAGCGAGTGCATCTCTGTGGGTAGTGGAGGGTTTTAAACTACTTCCCCAACCTTGGAACACCTGTGCCCCATAAAGATGCGTGGAATCTGTTTCCCCACCTCCAGCACACACACGGAGACGTGCTCAGGTATCCTGATTGTGGGGAGGCTCCTCCAAATGACAGCAGCGCCTGGGTTCTAAAAGAATCCCTTAGCTTGTCTTCCCTGATGGCATGCCTAGGCTGGAGAGTGGGGGAAAGTGGGGGTTGGGCTCTAAACCAAGTATAAGCGAGAGCCTATCCATGGGATGTGGGTTTTTAACCTACAACCCACAGCCATGGAATAAATGTGCCCCCTGAAAGATGCTTTGACTGTTTCCCTACATCCAGCACACACACGAAGATGTGTTCTTGTATTCTGAGTGTGGGGAAGTTATTCAAACTGACAGCAGCACCTGAATTCTATTAGTATCCCTTAGCTTCTGTTCCCTGATTGTTCTTTTAGGCCAGGCCATGAGGGAAAGCTGGGGGTTGGGCTTGGAGGCCACGTAGCAGTGAGTGCCCCCTGATCCATTGAGGAAGTACTTAGAGGACTTCTCCCTAAAGGGAACACCTTTTCCTGCATTCATCTGGGTGCAGTGGGGCTGCACATCTCTCCCACACCTAAGAATGTGTTCTGGAATTCTGAGTGCAGGGAAGTTCCTCCAACTGACAGCAGCGCCTGGGTTCTAATTGAATCCTTTGCTTGTCTTCCCTGATGGAAAGCCTAGGCGGGAGTGCGGGGGAAAGTGTGGTTTGGGCTCCAAAACCAAGTATTTGCGATGACCTCTCTATGGTTTGTGGAGGTGTTTAAACTACATCCCTAACCTGGGAACACCTGTGCCCCCATAAAGATCCGTGGAGTCTGTTTCCACACCTTCAGCACACACACGAACACTTGCACACTTATCCTGAGAGTGGGCAGCCTCCTCCAACCGAGAGCATGGCCTTGGTTCTTATAAAATCGCTTAACTTGTCTACCCTGTTTGGTTGCCTGATACGGAGTGCTGGGGAAAGGGTGGGTTGGGCTCTAAATCCAAGTATTAGCGAGTGCTTCTCCATGGGATTTGGAGGTTATTAACCAAAAGCCCACAACTTGGGAATACCTGTGCTCCTTGAAAAAAGCGTGGACTCTGTATCCCCACCACCAGAACACACATGAAGAAGTTTTCTGCTCTCCTGAGTGTGGGCTGGCAATTTCAGGTGACAGAAGCGGGTGGGTTCTAATAAAATCCCTTAGCTTGTAATCCCTGAGTGTTTCCCTAGGACTGACTCTGAGAGAAACCTGGGGGTTGGGCTTTGAGGACAAATAGTAGCGAGTGTCCCCGATGGACTGAGGTAGTATTTAGATGAATTCTCCATAAAGGGAAACACCTGAGCACCCATTCATCTGCGTGGAGTGGGGCTTCAAATCTCCCCACCACACAAGGTTGTGTTCCAGTATCCGGAGGGTGGGGTAGTTCCTCCAACTGACATCAGCGTCTTGGTTTGAATAGAATCCCTTTGCTTGTCTTCCCTGATGGTTTGCCTAGGCCAGTGTGTGGTTGAAAGTGGGATTTGGGATCTAAAACTAAGTATTAGCGTGTGCCTCTCCATGGGTAGTGGAGATGTTTAAACTACAACCCACAACTTGGGAATTACTGTGACCCCTGAAAAATGCGTGTGCTATGTTTCCCCACGTCCAGCACACACAGGAAGAAGTGTTCTGGGGTTCTGAGTGTGCGGAGGTTCCTCCAACAGACAGCAGCACCTGGGTTGTAATAGAATCCCTTAGCTTGACTTCCCTAAGTGTTTACCTAGGCCTAGCAGTAAGCGATGGTGGGGGATGGGCTCTAAAGCCAAGTAATAGCGAGTGCATCTCTGTGGGTAGTGGAGGGTTTTAAACTACTTCCCCAACCTTGGAACACCTGTGCCCCATAAAGATGCGTGGAATCTGTTTCCCCACCTCCAGCACACACACGGAGACGTGCTCAGGTATCCTGATTGTGGGGAGGCTCCTCCAAATGACAGCAGCGCCTGGGTTCTAAAAGAATCCCTTAGCTTGTCTTCCCTGATGGCATGGCTAGGCTGGAGAGTGGGGGAAAGTGGGGGTTGGGCTCTAAACCAAGTATAAGCGAGAGCCTATCCATGGGATGTGGGTTTTTAACCTACAACCCACAGCCATGGAATAAATGTGCCCCCTGAAAGATGCTTTGACTGTTTCCCTACATCCAGCACACACACGAAGATGTGTTCTTGTATTCTGAGTGTGGGGAAGTTCCTCAAACTGACAGCAGCACCTGAATTCTATTAGTATCCCTCAGCTTCTGTTCCCTGATTGCTCTTTTAGGCCAGGCCATGAGGGAAAGCTGGGGGTTGGGCTTGGAGGCCACGTAGCAGTGAGTGCCCCCTGATCCATTGAGGAAGTACTTAGAGGACTTCTCCCTAAAGGGAACACCTTTTCCTGCATTCATCTGGGTGCAGTGGGGCTGCACATCTCTCCCACACCTAAAAATGTGTTCTGGAATTCTGAGTGCAGGGAAGTTCCTCCAACTGACAGCAGCGCCTGGGTTCTAATTGAATCCCTTTGCTTGTCTTCCCTGATGGAAAGCCTAGGCGGGAGTGCGGGGGAAAGTGTGGTTTGGGCTCCAAAACCAAGTATTTGCGATGACCTCTCTATGGTTTGTGGAGGTGTTTAAACTACATCCCTAACCTGGGAACACCTGTGCCCCCATAAAGATCCGTGGAGTCTGTTTCTACACCTCCAGCACACACACGAACACTTGCACAGTTATCCTGAGAGTGGGCAGCCTCCTCCAACTGAGAGCAGGGCCTTGGTTCTTATAAAATCGCTTAACTTGTCTACCCTGTTTGGTTGCCTGATACGGAGTGCTGGGGAAAGGGTGGGTTGGGCTCTAAATCCAAGTATTAGCGAGTGCTTCTCCATGGGTAGTGGAGATGTTTAAACTACAACCCACAACTTGGGAATTACTGTGACCCCTGAAAAATGCGTGTGCTATGTTTCCCCACGTCCAGCACACACAGGAAGAAGTGTTCTGGGGTTCTGAGTGTGGGGAGGTTCCTCCAACAGACAGCAGCACCTTGGTTGTAATAGAATCCCTTAGCTTGACTTCCCTAAGTGTTTACCTAGGCCTAGCAGTAAGCGATGGTGGGGGATGGGCTCTAAAGCCAAGTATTAGCGAGTGCATCTCTGTGGGTAGTGGAGGGTTTTAAACTACTTCCCCAACCTTGGAACACCTGTGCCCCATAAAGATGCGTGGAATCTGTTTCCCCACCTCCAGCACACACACGGAGACGTGCTCAGGTATCCTGATTGTGGGGAGGCTCCTCCAAATGACAGCAGCGCCTGGGTTCTAAAAGAATCCCTTAGCTTGTCTTCCCTGAAGGCATGCCTAGGCTGGAGAGTGGGGGAAAGTGGGGGTTGTGCTCTAAACCAATTATAAGCGAGAGCCTATCCATGGGATGTGGGTTTTTAACCTACAACCCACAACCATGGAATAAATGTGCCCCCTGAAAGATGCTTTGACTGTTTCCCTACATCCAGCACACACACGAAGATGTGTTCTGGTATTCTGAGTGTGGGGAAGTTCCTCAAACTGACAGTAGCACCTGGATTCTATTAGTATCCCTTAGCTTCTGTTCCCTGAGTGTTCTTTTAGGCCAGGCCATGAGGGAAAGCTGGGGGTTGGGCATGGAGGCCACGTAGCAGTGAGTGCCCCCTGATCCATTGAGGAAGTTCTTAGAGGACTTCTTCCTAAAGGGAACACCTTTCCTGCATTCATCTGGGTGCAGTGGGGCTGCACATCTCTCCCACACCTAAGAATGTGTTCTGGAATTCTGAGTGCAGGGAAGTTCCTCCAACTGACAGCAGCGCCTGGGTTCTAATTGAATCCCTTTGCCTGTCTTCCCTGATGGAAAGCCTAGGCGGGAGTGCGGGGGAAAGTGTGGTTTGGGCTCCAAAACCAAGTATTTGCGATGACCTCTCTATGGTTTGTGGAGGTGTTTAAACTACATCCCTAACCTGGGAACACCTGTGCCCCCATAAAGATCCGTGGAGTCTGTTTCCACACCTTCAGCACACACACGAACACTTGCACACTTATCCTGAGAGTGGGCAGCCTCCTCCAACTGAGAGCAGGGCCTTGGTTCTTATAAAATCGCTTAACTTGTCTACCCTGTTTGGTTGCCTGATACGGAGTGCTGGGGAAAGGGTGGGTTGGGCTCTAAATCCAAGTATTAGCGAGTGCTTCTCCATGGGATTTGGAGGTTATTAACCAAAAGCCCACAACTTGGGAATACCTGTGCTCCTTGAAAAAAGCGTGGACTCTGTATCCCCACCACCAGAACACACATGAAGTAGTTTTCTGCTCTCCTGAGTGTGGGCTGGCAATTTCAGGTGACAGAAGCGGCTGGGTTCTAATAAAATCCCTTAGCTTGTAATCCCTGAGTGTTTCCCTAGGACTGACTCTGAGAGAAACCTGGGGGTTGGGCTTTGAGGCCAAATAGTAGCGAGTGTCCCCGATGGACTGAGGTAGTATTTAGATGAATTCTCCATAAAGGGAAACACCTGAGCACCCATTCATCTGCGTGGAGTGGGGCTTCAAATCTCCCCACCACACAAGGTTGGGTTCCAGTATCCTGAGGGTGGGGTAGTTCCTCCAACTGACATCAGCGTCTTGGTTTGAATAGAATCCCTTTGCTTGTCTTCCCTGATGGTTTGCCTAGGCCAGTGTGTGGTTGAAAGTGGGATTTGGGATCTAAAACTAAGTATTAGCGTGTGCCTCTCAATGGGTAGTGGAGAGGTTTAAACTACAACCCACAACTTGGGAATTACTGTGACCCCTGAAAAATGCGTGTGCTATGTTTCCCCACGTCCAGCACACACAGGAAGTAGTGTTCTGGGGTTCTGAGTGTGGGGAGGTTCCTCCAACAGACAGCAGCACCTGGGTTGTAATAGAATCCCTTAGCTTGACTTCCCTAAGTGTTTACCTAGGCCTAGCAGTAAGCGATGGTGGGGGATGGGCTCTAAAGCCAAGTATTAGCGAGTGCATCTCTGTGGGTAGTGGAGGGTTTTAAACTACTTCCCCAACCTTGGAACACCTGTGCCCCATAAAGATGCGTGGAATCTGTTTCCCCACCTCCAGCACACACACGGAGACGTGCTCAGGTATCCTGATTGTGGGGAGGCTCCTCCAAATGACAGCAGCGCCTGGGTTCTAAAAGAATCCCTTAGCTTGTCTTCCCTGATGGCATGCCTAGGCTGGAGACTGGGGGAAAGTGGGGGTTGGGCTCTAAACCAAGTATAAGCGAGAGCCTATCCATGGGATGTGGGTTTTTAACCTACAACCCACAGCCATGGAATAAATGTGCCCCCTGAAAGATGCTTTGACTGTTTCCCTACATCCAGCACACACACGAAGATGTGTTCTTGTATTCTGAGTGTGGGGAAGTTCCTCAAACTGACAGCAGCACCTGAATTCTATTAGTATCCCTTAGCTTCTGTTCCCTGATTGTTCTTTTAGGCCAGGCCATGAGGGAAAGCTGGGGGTTGGGCTTGGAGGCCACGTAGCAGTGAGTGCCCCCTGATCCATTGAGGAAGTACTTAGAGGACTTCTCCCTAAAGGGAACACCTTTTCCTGCATTCATCTGGGTGCAGTGGGGCTGCACATCTCTCCCACACCTAAGAATGTGTTCTGGAATTCTGAGTGCAGGGAAGTTCCTCCAACTGACAGCAGCCCCTGGGTTCTAATTGAATCCTTTGCTTGTCTTCCCTGATGGAAAGCCTAGGCGGGAGTGCGGGGGAAAGTGTGGTTTGGGCTCCAAAACCAAGTATTTGCGATGACCTCTCTATGGTTTGTGGAGGTGTTTAAACTACATCCCTAACCTGGGAACACCTGTGCCCCCATAAAGATCCGTGGAGTCTGTTTCCACACCTCCAGCACACACACGAACACTTGCACAGTTATCCTGAGAGTGGGCAGCCTCCTCCAACTGAGAGCAGGGCCTTGGTTCTTATAAAATCGCTTAACTTGTCTACCGTGTTTGGTTGCCTGATACGGAGTGCTGGGGAAAGGGTGGGTTGGGCTCTAAATCCAAGTATTAGCGAGTGCTTCTCCATGGGATTTGGAGGTTATTAACCAAAAGCCCACAACTTGGGAATACCTGTGCTCCTTGAAAAAAGCGTGGACTCTGTATCCCCACCACCAGAACACACATGAAGAAGTTTTCTGCTCTCCTGAGTGTGGGCTGGCAATTTCAGGTGACAGAAGCGGCTGGGTTCTAATAAAATCCCTTAGCTTGTAATCCCTGAGTGTTTCCCTAGGACTGACTCTGAGAGAAACCTGGGGGTTGGGCTTTGAGGCCAAATAGTAGCGAGTGTCCCCGATGGACTGAGGTAGTATTTAGAAGAATTCTCCATAAAGGGAAACACCTGAGCACCCATTCATCTGCGTGGAGTGGGGCTTCAAATCTCCCCACCACACAAGGTTGGGTTCCAGTATCCTGAGGGTGGGGTAGTTCCTCCAACTGACATCAGCGTCTTGGTTTGAATAGAATCCCTTTGCTTGTCTTCCCTGATGGTTTGCCTAGGCCAGTGTGTGGTTGAAAGTGGGATTTGGGATCTAAAACTAAGTATTAGCGTGTGCCTCTCAATGGGTAGTGGAGAGGTTTAAACTACAACCCACAACTTGGGAATTACTGTGACCCCTGAAAAATGCGTGTGCTATGTTTCCCCACGTCCAGCACACACAGGAAGTAGTGTTCTGGGGTTCTGAGTGTGGGGAGGTTCCTCCAACAGACAGCAGCACCTGGGTTGTAATAGAATCCCTTAGCTTGACTTCCCTAAGTGTTTACCTAGGCCTAGCAGTAAGCGATGGTGGGGGATGGGCTCTAAAGCCAAGTATTAGCGAGTGCATCTCTGTGGGTAGTGGAGGGTTTTAAACTACTTCCCCAACCTTGGAACACCTGTGCCCCATAAAGATGCGTGGAATCTGTTTCCCCACCTCCAGCACACACACGGAGACGTGCTCAGGTATCCTGATTGTGGGGAGGCTCCTCCAAATGACAGCAGCGCCTGGGTTCTAAAAGAATCCCTTAGCTTGTCTTCCCTGATGGCATGCCTAGGCTGGAGACTGGGGGTAAGTGGGGGTTGGGCTCTAAACCAAGTATAAGCGAGAGCCTATCCATGGGATGTGGGTTTTTAACCTACAACCCACAACCATGGAATAAATGTGCCCCCTGAAAGATGCTTTGACTGTTTCCCTACATCCAGCACACACACGAAGATGTGTTCTTGTATTCTGAGTGTGGGGAAGTTCCTCAAACTGACAGCAGCACCTGAATTCTATTAGTATCCCTTAGCTTCTGTTCCCTGATTGTTCTTTTAGGCCAGGCCATGAGGGAAAGCTGGGGGTTGGGCTTGGAGGCCACGTAGCAGTGAGTGCCCCCTGATCCATTGAGGAAGTACTTAGAGGACTTCTCCCTAAAGGGAACACCTTTTCCTGCATTCATCTGGGTGCAGTGGGGCTGCACATCTCTCCCACACCTAAGAATGTGTTCTGGAATTCTGAGTGCAGGGAAGTTCCTCCAACTGACAGCAGCGCCTGGGTTCTAATTGAATCCTTTGCTTGTCTTCCCTGATGGAAAGCCTAGGCGGGAGTGCGGGGGAAAGTGTGGTTTGGGCTCCAAAACCAAGTATTTGCGATGACCTCTCTATGGTTTGTGGAGGTGTTTAAACTACATCCCTAACCTGGGAACACCTGTGCCCCCATAAAGATCCGTGGAGTCTGTTTCCACACCTCCAGCACACACACGAACACTTGCACAGTTATCCTGAGAGTGGGCAGCCTCCTCCAACTGAGAGCAGGGCCTTGGTTCTTATAAAATCGCTTAACTTGTCTACCCTGTTTGGTTGCCTGATACGGAGTGCTGGGGAAAGGGTGGGTTGGGCTCTAAATCCAAGTATTAGCGAGTGCTTCTCCATGGGATTTGGAGGTTATTAACCAAAAGCCCACAACATGGGAATACCTGTGCTCCTTGAAAAAAGCGTGGACTCTGTATCCCCACCACCAGAACACACATGAAGAAGTTTTCTGCTATCCTGAGTGTGGGCTGGCAATTTCAGGTGACAGAAGCGGCTGGGTTCTAATAGAATCCCTTAGCTTGTAATCCCTGAGTGTTTCCCTAGGACTGACTCTGAGAGAAACCTGGGGGTTGGGCTTTGAGGCCAAATAGTAGCGAGTGTCCCCGATGGACTGAGGAAGTATTTAGATGAATTCTCCATAAAGGGAAACACCTGAGCACCCATTCATCTGCGTGGAGTGGGGCTTCAAATCTCCCCACCACACAAGGTTGGGTTCCAGTATCCTGAGGGTGGGGTAGTTCCTCCAACTGACATCAGCGTCTTGGTTTGAATAGAATCCCTTTGCTTGTCTTCCCTGATGGTTTGCCTAGGCCAGTGTGTGGTTGAAAGTGGGATTTGGGATCTAAAACTAAGTATTAGCGTGTGCCTCTCCATGGGTAGTGGAGATGTTTAAACTACAACCCACAACTTGGGAATTACTGTGACCCCTGAAAAATGCGTGTGCTATGTTTCCCCACGTCCAGCACACACAGGAAGAAGTGTTCTGGGGTTCTGAGTGTGGGGAGGTTCCTCCAACAGACAGCAGCACCTGGGTTGTAATAGAATCCCTTCGCTTGACTTCCCTAAGTGTTTACCTAGGCCTAGCAGTAAGCGATGGTGGGGGATGGGCTCTAAAGCCAAGTATTAGCGAGTGCATCTCTGTGGGTAGTGGAGGGTTTTAAACTACTTCCCCAACCTTGGAACACCTGTGCCCCATAAAGATGCGTGGAATCTGTTTCCCCACCTCCAGCACACACACGGAGACGTGCTCAGGTATCCTGATTGTGGGGAGGCTCCTCCAAATGACAGCAGCGCCTGGGTTCTAAAAGAATCCCTTAGCTTGTCTTCCCTGATGGCATGCCTAGGCTGGAGAGTGGGGGAAAGTGGGGGTTGGGCTCTAAACCAAGTATAACCGAGAGCCTATCCATGGGATGTGGGTTTTTAACCTACAACCCACAGCCATGGAATAAATGTGCCCCCTGAAAGATGCTTTGACTGTTTCCCTACATCCAGCACACACACGAAGATGTGTTCTTGTATTCTGAGTGTGGGGAAGTTCCTCAAACTGACAGTAGCACCTGAATTCTATTAGTATCCCTTAGCTTCTGTTCCCTGAGTGTTCTTTTAGGCCAGGCCATGAGGGAAAGCTGGGGGTTGGGCTTGGAGGCCACGTAGCAGTGAGTGCCCCCTGATCCATTGAGGAAGTACTTAGAGGACTTCTCCCTAAAGGGAACACCTTTTCCTGCATTCATCTGGGTGCAGTGGGGCTGCACATCTCTCCCACACCTAAGAATGTGTTCTGGAATTCTGAGTGCAGGGAAGTTCCTCCAACTGACAGCAGCGCCTGGGTTCTAATTGAATCCCTTTGCTTGTCTTCCCTGATGGAAAGCCTAGGCGGGAGTGCGGGGGAAAGTGTGGTTTGGGCTCCAAAACCAAGTATTTGCGATGACCTCTCTATGGTTTGTGGAGGTGTTTAAACTACATCCCTAACCTGGGAACACCTGTGCCCCCATAAAGATCCGTGGAGTCTGTTTCCACACCTCCAGCACACACACGAACACTTGCACAGTTATCCTGAGAGTGGGCAGCCTCCTCCAACTGAGAGCAGGGCCTTGGTTCTTATAAAATCGCTTAACTTGTCTACCCTGTTTGGTTGCCTGATACGGAGTGCTGGGGAAAGGGTGGGTTGGGCTCTAAATCCAAGTATTAGCGAGTGCTTCTCCATGGGATTTGGAGGTTATTAACCAAAAGCCCACAATATGGGAATACCTGTGCTCCTTGAAAAAAGCGTGGACTCTGTATCCCCACCACCAGAACACACATGAAGAAGTTTTCTGCTATCCTGAGTGTGGGCTGGCAATTTCAGGTGACAGAAGCGGCTGGGTTCTAATAGAATCCCTTAGCTTGTAATCCCTGAGTGTTTCCCTAGGACTGACTCTGAGAGAAACCTGGGGGTTGGGCTTTGAGGCCAAATAGTAGCGAGTGTCCCCGATGGACTGAGGAAGTGTTTAGATGAATTCTCCATAAAGGGAAACACCTGAGCACCCATTCATCTGCGTGGAGTGGGGCTTCAAATCTCCCCACCACACAAGGTTGGGTTCCAGTATCCTGAGGGTGGGGTAGTTCCTCCAACTGACATCAGCGTCTTGGTTTGAATAGAATCCCTTTGCTTGTCTTCCCTGATGGTTTGCCTAGGCCAGTGTGTGGTTGAAAGTGGGATTTGGGATCTAAAACTAAGTATTAGCGTGTGCCTCTCCATGGGTAGTGGAGATGTTTAAACTACAACCCACAACTTGGGAATTACTGTGACCCCTGAAAAATGCGTGTGCTATGTTTCCCCACGTCCAGCACACACAGGAAGAAGTGTTCTGGGGTTCTGAGTGTGGGGAGGTTCCTCCAACAGACAGCAGCACCTGGGTTGTAATAGAATCCCTTCGCTTGACTTCCCTAAGTGTTTACCTAGGCCTAGCAGTAAGCGATGGTGGGGGATGGGCTCTAAAGCCAAGTATTAGCGAGTGCATCTCTGTGGGTAGTGGAGGGTTTTAAACTACTTCCCCAACCTTGGAACACCTGTGCCCCATAAAGATGCGTGGAATCTGTTTCCCCACCTCCAGCACACACACGGAGACGTGCTCAGGTATCCTGATTGTGGGGAGGCTCCTCCAAATGACAGCAGCGCCTGGGTTCTAAAAGAATCCCTTAGCTTGTCTTCCCTGATGGCATGCCTAGGCTGGAGAGTGGGGGAAAGTGGGGGTTGGGCTCTAAACCAAGTATAACCGAGAGCCTATCCATGGGATGTGGGTTTTTAACCTACAACCCACAGCCATGGAATAAATGTGCCCCCTGAAAGATGCTTTGACTGTTTCCCTACATCCAGCACACACACGAAGATGTGTTCTTGTATTCTGAGTGTGGGGAAGTTCCTCAAACTGACAGTAGCACCTGAATTCTATTAGTATCCCTTAGCTTCTGTTCCCTGAGTGTTCTTTTAGGCCAGGCCATGAGGGAAAGCTGGGGGTTGGGCTTGGAGGCCACGTAGCAGTGAGTGCCCCCTGATCCATTGAGGAAGTACTTAGAGGACTTCTCCCTAAAGGGAACACCTTTTCCTGCATTCATCTGGGTGCAGTGGGGCTGCACATCTCTCCCACACCTAAGAATGTGTTCTGGAATTCTGAGTGCAGGGAAGTTCCTCCAACTGACAGCAGCGCCTGGGTTCTAATTGAATCCCTTTGCTTGTCTTCCCTGATGGAAAGCCTAGGCGGGAGTGCGGGGGAAAGTGTGGTTTGGGCTCCAAAACCAAGTATTTGCGATGACCTCTCTATGGTTTGTGGAGGTGTTTAAACTACATCCCTAACCTGGGAACACCTGTGCCCCCATAAAGATCCGTGGAGTCTGTTTCCACACCTCCAGCACACACACGAACACTTGCACAGTTATCCTGAGAGTGGGCAGCCTCCTCCAACTGAGAGCAGGGCCTTGGTTCTTATAAAATCGCTTAACTTGTCTACCCTGTTTGGTTGCCTGATACGGAGTGCTGGGGAAAGGGTGGGTTGGGCTCTAAATCCAAGTATTAGCGAGTGCTTCTCCATGGGATTTGGAGGTTATTAACCAAAAGCCCACAATATGGGAATACCTGTGCTCCTTGAAAAAAGCGTGGACTCTGTATCCCCACCACCAGAACACACATGAAGAAGTTTTCTGCTATCCTGAGTGTGGGCTGGCAATTTCAGGTGACAGAAGCGGCTGGGTTCTAATAGAATCCCTTAGCTTGTAATCCCTGAGTGTTTCCCTAGGACTGACTCTGAGAGAAACCTGGGGGTTGGGCTTTGAGGCCAAATAGTAGCGAGTGTCCCCGATGGACTGAGGAAGTGTTTAGATGAATTCTCCATAAAGGGAAACACCTGAGCACCCATTCATCTGCGTGGAGTGGGGCTTCAAATCTCCCCACCACACAAGGTTGGGTTCCAGTATCCTGAGGGTGGGGTAGTTCCTCCAACTGACATCAGCGTCTTGGTTTGAATAGAATCCCTTTGCTTGTCTTCCCTGATGGTTTGCCTAGGCCAGTGTGTGGTTGAAAGTGGGATTTGGGATCTAAAACTAAGTATTAGCGTGTGCCTCTCCATGGGTAGTGGAGATGTTTAAACTACAACCCACAACTTGGGAATTACTGTGACCCCTGAAAAATGCGTCCGATATGTTTTCCCACGTCCAGCACACAAAGGAAGAAGTGTTCTGGGGTTCTGAGTGTGGGTAGGTTCCTCCAACAGACAGCAGCACCTGGGTTGTAATAGAATCCCTTAGCTTGACTTCCCTAAGTGTTTTCCTAGGCCTAGCAGTAAGCGATGGTGGGGGATGGGCTCTAAAGCCAAGTATTAGCGAGTGCATCTCTGTGGGTAGTGGAGGGTTTTAAACTACTTCCCCAACCTTGGAACACCTGTGCCCCATAAAGATGCGTGGAATCTGTTTCCCCACCTCCAGCACACACACGGAGACGTGCTCAGGTATCCTGATTGTGGGGAGGCTCCTCCAAATGACAGCAGCGCCTGGGTTCTAAAAGAATCCCTTAGCTTGTCTTCCCTGAACGCATGCCTAGGCTGGAGAGTGGGGGAAAGTGGGGGTTGGGCTCTAAACCAAGTATAAGGGAGAGCCTATCCATGGGATGTGGGTTTTTAACCTACAACCCACAACCATGGAATAAATGTGCCCCCTGAAAGATGCTTTGACTGTTTCCCTACATCCAGCACACACACGAAGATGTGTTCTTGTATTCTGAGTGTGGGGAAGTTCCTCAAACTGACAGTAGCACCTGAATTCTATTAGTATCCCTTAGCTTCTGTTCCCTGAGTGTTCTTTTAGGCCAGGCCATGAGGGAAAGCTGGGGGTTGGTCTTGGAGGCCACGTAGCAGTGAGTGCCCCCTGATCCATTGTGGAAGTACTTAGAGGACTTCTCCCTAAAGGGAACACCTTTTCCTGCATTCATCTTGGTGCAGTGGGGCTGCACATCTCTCCCACACCTAAGAATGTGTTCTGGAATTCTGAGTGCAGGGAAGTTCCTCCAACTGACAGCAGCGCCTGGGTTCTAATTGAATCCCTTTGCTTGTCTTCCCTGATGGAAAGCCTAGGCGGGAGTGCGGGGGAAAGTGTGGTTTGGGCTCCAAATCCAAGTATTTGCGATGACCTCTCTATGGTTTGTGGAGATGTTTAAACTACATCCCTAACCTGGGAACACCTGTGCCCCCATAAAGATCCGTGGAGTCTGTTTCCACACCTCCAGCACACACACGAACACTTGCACAGTTATCCTGAGAGTGGGCAGCCTCCTCCAACTGAGAGCAGGGCCTTGGTTCTTATAAAATCGCTTAACTTGTCTACCCTGTTTGGTTGCCTGATACGGAGTGCTGGGGAAAGGGTGGGTTGGGCTCTAAATCCAAGTATTAGCGAGTGCTTCTCCATGGGATTTGGAGGTTATTAACCAAAAGCCCACAATATGGGAATACCTGTGCTCCTTGAAAAAAGCGTGGACTCTGTATCCCCACCACCAGAACACACATGAAGAAGTTTTCTGCTATCCTGAGTGTGGGCTGGCAATTTCAGGTGACAGAAGCGGCTGGGTTCTAATAGAATCCCTTAGCTTGTAATCCCTGAGTGTTTCCCTAGGACTGACTCTGACAGAAACCTGGGGGTTGGGCTTTGAGGCCAAATAGTAGCGAGTGTCCCCGATGGACTGAGGAAGTGTTTAGATGAATTCTCCATAAAGGGAAACACCTGAGCACCCATTCATCTGCGTGGAGTGGGGCTTCAAATCTCCCCACCACACAAGGTTGGGTTCCAGTATCCTGAGGGTGGGGTAGTTCCTCCAACTGACATCAGCGTCTTGGTTTGAATAGAATCCCTTTGCGTGTCTTCCCTGATGGTTTGCCTAGGCCAGTGTGTGGTTGAAAGTGGGATTTGGGATCTAAAACTAAGTATTAGCGTGTGCCTCTCCATGGGTAGTGGAGATGTTTAAACTACAACCCACAACTTGGGAATTACTGTGACCCCTGAAAAATGCGTGTGCTATGTTTCCCCACGTCCAGCACACACAGGAAGAAGTGTTCTGGGGTTCTGAGTGTGGGGAGGTTCCTCCAACAGACAGCAGCACCTGGGTTGTAATAGAATCCCTTAGCTTGACTTCCCTAAGTGTTTTCCTAGGCCTAGCAGTAAGCGATGGTGGGGGATGGGCTCTAAAGCCAAGTATTAGCGAGTGCATCTCTGTGGGTAGTGGAGGGTTTTAAACTACTTCCCCAACCTTGGAACACCTGTGCCCCATAAAGATGCGTGGAATCTGTTTCCCCACCTCCAGCACACACACGGAGACGTGCTCAGGTATCCTGATTGTGGGGAGGCTCCTCCAAATGACAGCAGCGCCTGGGTTCTAAAAGAATCCCTTAGCTTGTCTTCCCTGAACGCATGCCTAGGCTGGAGAGTGGGGGAAAGTGGGGGTTGGGCTCTAAACCAAGTATAAGGGAGAGCCTATCCATGGGATGTGGGTTTTTAACCTACAACCCACAACCATGGAATAAATGTGCCCCCTGAAAGATGCTTTGACTGTTTCCCTACATCCAGCACACACACGAAGATGTGTTCTTGTATTCTGAGTGTGGGGAAGTTCCTCAAACTGACAGTAGCACCTGAATTCTATTAGTATCCCTTAGCTTCTGTTCCCTGAGTGTTCTTTTAGGCCAGGCCATGAGGGAAAGCTGGGGGTTGGTCTTGGAGGCCACGTAGCAGTGAGTGCCCCCTGATCCATTGAGGAAGTACTTAGAGGACTTCTCCCTAAAGGGAACAACTTTTCCTGCATTCATCTTGGTGCAGTGGGGCTGCACATCTCTCCCACACCTAAGAATGTGTTCTGGAATTCTGAGTGCAGGGAAGTTCCTCCAACTGACAGCAGCGCCTGGGTTCTAATTGAATCCCTTTGCTTGTCTTCCCTGATGGAAAGCCTAGGCGGGAGTGCGGGGGAAAGTGTGGTTTGGGCTCCAAAACCAAGTATTTGCGATGACCTCTCTATGGTTTGTGGAGATGTTTAAACTACATCCCTAACCTGGGAACACCTGTGCCCCCATAAAGATCCGTGGAGTCTGTTTCCACACCTCCAGCACACACACGAACACTTGCACAGTTATCCTGAGAGTGGGCAGCCTCCTCCAACTGAGAGCAGGGCCTTGGTTCTTATAAAATCGCTTAACTTGTCTACCCTGTTTGGTTGCCTGATACGGAGTGCTGGGGAAAGGGTGGGTTGGGCTCTAAATCCAAGTATTAGCGAGTGCTTCTCCATGGGATTTGGAGGTTATTAACCAAAAGCCCACAACATGGGAATACCTGTGCTCCTTGAAAAAAGCGTGGACTCTGTATCCCCACCACCAGAACACACATGAAGAAGTTTTCTGCTATCCTGAGTGTGGGCTGGCAATTTCAGGTGACAGAAGCGGCTGGGTTCTAATAGAATCCCTTAGCTTGTAATCCCTGAGTGTTTCCCTAGGACTGACTCTGACAGAAACCTGGGGGTTGGGCTTTGAGGCCAAATAGTAGCGAGTGTCCCCGATGGACTGAGGTAGTATTTAGATGAATTCTCCATAAAGGGAAACACCTGAGCACCCATTCATCTGCGTGGAGTGGGGCTTCAAATCTCCCCACCACACAAGGTTGGGTTCCAGTATCCTGAGGGTGGGGTAGTTCCTCCAACTGACATCAGCGTCTTGGTTTGAATAGAATCCCTTTGCTTGTCTTCCCTGATGGTTTGCCTAGGCCAGTGTGTGGTTGAAAGTGGGATTTGGGATCTAAAACTAAGTATTAGCGTGTGCCTCTCCATGGGTAGTGGAGATGTTTAAACTACAACCCACAACTTGGGAATTACTGTGACCCCTGAAAAATGCGTGTGCTATGTTTCCCCACGTCCAGCACACACAGGAAGAAGTGTTCTGGGGTTCTGAGTGTGGGGAGGTTCCTCCAACAGACAGCAGCACCTGGGTTGTAATAGAATCCCTTAGCTTGACTTCCCTAAGTGTTTTCCTAGGCCTAGCATTAAGCGATGGTGGGGGATGGGCTCTAAAGCCAAGTATTAGCGAGTGCATCTCTGTGGGTAGTGGAGGGTTTTAAGCTACTTCCCCAACCTTGGAACACCTGTGCCCCATAAAGATGCGTGGAATCTGTTTCCCCACCTCCAGCACACACACGGAGACGTGCTCAGGTATCCTGATTGTGGGGAGGCTCCTCCAAATGACAGCAGCGCCTGGGTTCTAAAAGAATCCCTTAGCTTGTCTTCCCTGAAGGCATGCCTAGGCTGGAGACTGGGGGAAAGTGGGGGTTGGGGTCTAAACCAATTATAAGCGAGAGCCTATCCATGGGATGTGGGTTTTTAACCTACAACCCACAACCATGGAATAAATGTGCCCCCTGAAAGATGCTTTGACTGTTTCCCTACATCCAGCACACACACGAAGATGTGTTCTTGTATTCTGAGTGTGGGGAAGTTCCTCAAACTGACAGCAGCACCTGGATTCTATTAGTATCCCTTAGCTTCTGTTCCCTGAGTGTTCTTTTAGGCCAGGCCATGAGGGAAAGCTGGGGGTTGGGCTTGGAGGCCACGTAGCAGTGAGTGCCCCCTGATCCATTGAGGAAGTACTTAGAGGACTTCTCCCTAAAGGGAACACCTTTTCCTGCATTCATCTGGGTGCAGTGGGGCTGCACATCTCTCCCACACCTAAGAATGTGTTCTGGAATTCTGAGTGCAGGGAAGTTCCTCCAACTGACAGCAGCGCCTGGGTTCTAATTGAATCCCTTTGCTTGTCTTCCCTGATGGAAAGCCTAGGCGGGAGTGCGGGGGAAAGTGTGGTTTGGGCTCCAAAACCAAGTATTTGCGATGACCTCTCTATGGTTTGTGGAGGTGTTTAAACTACATCCCTAACCTGGGAACACCTGTGCCCCCATAAAGATCCGTGGAGTCTGTTTCCACACCTCCAGCACACACACGAACACTTGCACAGTTATCCTGAGAGTGGGCAGCCTCCTCCAACTGAGAGCAGGGCCTTGGTTCTTATAAAATCGCTTAACTTGTCTACCCTGTTTGGTTGCCTGATACGGAGTGCTGGGGAAAGGGTGGGTTGGGCTCTAAATCCAAGTATTAGCGAGTGCTTCTCCATGGGATTTGGAGGTTATTAACCAAAAGCCCACAATATGGGAATACCTGTGCTCCTTGAAAAAAGCGTGGACTCTGTATCCCCACCACCAGAACACACATGAAGAAGTTTTCTGCTATCCTGAGTGTGGGCTGGCAATTTCAGGTGACAGAAGCGGCTGGGTTCTAATAGAATCCCTTAGCTTGTAATCCCTGAGTGTTTCCCTAGGACTGACTCTGAGAGAAACCTGGGGGTTGGGCTTTGAGGCCAAATAGTAGCGAGTGTCCCCGATGGACTGAGGAAGTGTTTAGATGAATTCTCCATAAAGGGAAACACCTGAGCACCCATTCATCTGCGTGGAGTGGGGCTTCAAATCTCCCCACCACACAAGGTTGGGTTCCAGTATCCTGAGGGTGGGGTAGTTCCTCCAACTGACATCAGCGTCTTGGTTTGAATAGAATCCCTTTGCGTGTCTTCCCGGATGGTTTGCCTAGGCCAGTGTGTGGTTGAAAGTGGGATTTGGGATCTAAAACTAAGTATTAGCGTGTGCCTCTCCATGGGTAGTGGAGATGTTTAAACTACAACCCACAACTTGGGAATTACTGTGACCCCTGAAAAATGCGTGTGCTATGTTTCCCCACGTCCAGCACACACAGGAAGAAGTGTTCTGGGGTTCTGAGTGTGGGGAGGTTCCTCCAACAGACAGCAGCACCTGGGTTGTAATAGAATCCCTTAGCTTGACTTCCCTAAGTGTTTTCCTAGGCCTAGCAGTAAGCGATGGTGGGGGATGGGCTCTAAAGCCAAGTATTAGCGAGTGCATCTCTGTGGGTAGTGGAGGGTTTTAAACTACTTCCCCAACCTTGGAACACCTGTGCCCCATAAAGATGCGTGGAATCTGTTTCCCCACCTCCAGCACACACACGGAGACGTGCTCAGGTATCCTGATTGTGGGGAGGCTCCTCCAAATGACAGCAGCGCCTGGGTTCTAAAAGAATCCCTTAGCTTGTCTTCCCTGAACGCATGCCTAGGCTGGAGAGTGGGGGAAAGTGGGGGTTGGGCTCTAAACCAAGTATAAGGGAGAGCCTATCCATGGGATGTGGGTTTTTAACCTACAACCCACAACCATGGAATAAATGTGCCCCCTGAAAGATGCTTTGACTGTTTCCCTACATCCAGCACACACACGAAGATGTGTTCTTGTATTCTGAGTGTGGGGAAGTTCCTCAAACTGACAGTAGCACCTGAATTCTATTAGTATCCCTTAGCTTCTGTTCCCTGAGTGTTCTTTTAGGCCAGGCCATGAGGGAAAGCTGGGGGTTGGTCTTGGAGGCCACGTAGCAGTGAGTGCCCCCTGATCCATTGAGGAAGTACTTAGAGGACTTCTCCCTAAAGGGAACACCTTTTCCTGCATTCATCTTGGTGCAGTGGGGCTGCACATCTCTCCCACACCTAAGAATGTGTTCTGGAATTCTGAGTGCAGGGAAGTTCCTCCAACTGACAGCAGCGCCTGGGTTCTAATTGAATCCCTTTGCTTGTCTTCCCTGATGGAAAGCCTAGGCGGGAGTGCGGGGGAAAGTGTGGTTTGGGCTCCAAAACCAAGTATTTGCGATGACCTCTCTATGGTTTGTGGAGATGTTTAAACTACATCCCTAACCTGGGAACACCTGTGCCCCCATAAAGATCCGTGGAGTCTGTTTCCACACCTCCAGCACACACACGAACACTTGCACAGTTATCCTGAGAGTGGGCAGCCTCCTCCAACTGAGAGCAGGGCCTTGGTTCTTATAAAATCGCTTAACTTGTCTACCCTGTTTGGTTGCCTGATACGGAGTGCTGGGGAAAGGGTGGGTTGGGCTCTAAATCCAAGTATTAGCGAGTGCTTCTCCATGGGATTTGGAGGTTATTAACCAAAAGCCCACAACATGGGAATACCTGTGCTCCTTGAAAAAAGCGTGGACTCTGTATCCCCACCACCAGAACACACATGAAGAAGTTTTCTGCTATCCTGAGTGTGGGCTGGCAATTTCAGGTGACAGAAGCGGCTGGGTTCTAATAGAATCCCTTAGCTTGTAATCCCTGAGTGTTTCCCTAGGACTGACTCTGACAGAAACCTGGGGGTTGGGCTTTGAGGCCAAATAGTAGCGAGTGTCCCCGATGGACTGAGGTAGTATTTAGATGAATTCTCCATAAAGGGAAACACCTGAGCACCCATTCATCTGCGTGGAGTGGGGCTTCAAATCTCCCCACCACACAAGGTTGGGTTCCAGTATCCTGAGGGTGGGGTAGTTCCTCCAACTGACATCAGCGTCTTGGTTTGAATAGAATCCCTTTGCTTGTCTTCCCTGATGGTTTGCCTAGGCCAGTGTGTGGTTGAAAGTGGGATTTGGGATCTAAAACTAAGTATTAGCGTGTGCCTCTCCATGGGTAGTGGAGATGTTTAAACTACAACCCACAACTTGGGAATTACTGTGACCCCTGAAAAATGCGTGTGCTATGTTTCCCCACGTCCAGCACACACAGGAAGAAGTGTTCTGGGGTTCTGAGTGTGGGGAGGTTCCTCCAACAGACAGCAGCACCTGGGTTGTAATAGAATCCCTTAGCTTGACTTCCCTAAGTGTTTTCCTAGGCCTAGCATTAAGCGATGGTGGGGGATGGGCTCTAAAGCCAAGTATTAGCGAGTGCATCTCTGTGGGTAGTGGAGGGTTTTAAGCTACTTCCCCAACCTTGGAACACCTGTGCCCCATAAAGATGCGTGGAATCTGTTTCCCCACCTCCAGCACACACACGGAGACGTGCTCAGGTATCCTGATTGTGGGGAGGCTCCTCCAAATGACAGCAGCGCCTGGGTTCTAAAAGAATCCCTTAGCTTGTCTTCCCTGAAGGCATGCCTAGGCTGGAGAGTGGGGGAAAGTGGGGGTTGGGGTCTAAACCAATTATAAGCGAGAGCCTATCCATGGGATGTGGGTTTTTAACCTACAACCCACAACCATGGAATAAATGTGCCCCCTGAAAGATGCTTTGACTGTTTCCCTACATCCAGCACACACACGAAGATGTGTTCTTGTATTCTGAGTGTGGGGAAGTTCCTCAAACTGACAGCAGCACCTGGATTCTATTAGTATCCCTTAGCTTCTGTTCCCTGAGTGTTCTTTTAGGCCAGGCCATGAGGGAAAGCTGGGGGTTGGGCTTGGAGGCCACGTAGCAGTGAGTGCCCCCTGATCCATTGAGGAAGTACTTAGAGGACTTCTCCCTAAAGGGAACACCTTTTCCTGCATTCATCTGGGTGCAGTGGGGCTGCACATCTCTCCCACACCTAAGAATGTGTTCTGGAATTCTGAGTGCAGGGAAGTTCCTCCAACTGACAGCAGCGCCTGGGTTCTAATTGAATCCCTTTGCTTGTCTTCCCTGATGGAAAGCCTAGGCGGGAGTGCGGGGGAAAGTGTGGTTTGGGCTCCAAAACCAAGTATTTGCGATGACCTCTCTATGGTTTGTGGAGGTGTTTAAACTACATCCCTAACCTGGGAACACCTGTGCCCCCATAAAGATCCGTGGAGTCTGTTTCCACACCTCCAGCACACACACGAACACTTGCACAGTTATCCTGAGAGTGGGCAGCCTCCTCCAAATGAGAGCAGGGCCTTGGTTCTTATAAAATCGCTTAACTTGTCTACCCTGTTTGGTTGCCTGATACGGAGTGCTGGGGAAAGGGTGGGTTGGGCTCTAAATCCAAGTATTAGCGAGTGCTTCTCCATGGGATTTGGAGGTTATTAACCAAAAGCCCACAACATGGGAATACCTGTGCTCCTTGAAAAAAGCGTGGACTCTGTATCCCCACCACCAGAACACACATGAAGAAGTTTTCTGCTATCCTGAGTGTGGGCTGGCAATTTCAGGTGACAGAAGCGGCTGGGTTCTAATAGAATCCCTTAGCTTGTAATCCCTGAGTGTTTCCCTAGGACTGACTCTGAGAGAAACCTGGGGGTTGGGCTTTGAGGCCAAATAGTAGCGAGTGTCCCCGATGGACTGAGGAAGTGTTTAGATGAATTCTCCATAAAGGGAAACACCTGAGCACCCATTCATCTGCGTGGAGTGGGGCTTCAAATCTCCCCACCACACAAGGTTGGGTTCCAGTATCCTGAGGGTGGGGTAGTTCCTCCAACTGACATCAGCGTCTTGGTTTGAATAGAATCCCTTTGCTTGTCTTCCCTGATGGTTTGCCTAGGCCAGTGTGTGGTTGAAAGTGGGATTTGGGATCTAAAACTAAGTATGAGCGTGTGCCTCTCCATGGGTAGTGGAGATGTTTAAACTACAACCCACAACTTGGGAATTACTGTGACCCCTGAAAAATGCGTGTGCTATGTTTCCCCACGTCCAGCACACACAGGAAGAAGTGTTCTGGGGTTCTGAGTGTGGGGAGGTTCCTCCAACAGACAGCAGCACCTGGGTTGTAATAGAATCCCTTAGCTTGACTTCCGTAAGTGTTTTCCTAGGCCTAGCAGTAAGCGATGGTGGGGGATGGGCTCTAAAGCCAAGTATTAGCGAGTGAATCTCTGTGGGTAGTGGAGGGTTTTAAACTACTTCCCCAACCTTGGAACACCTGTGCCCCATAAAGATGCGTGGAATCTGTTTCCCCACCTCCAGCACACACACGGAGACGTGCTCAGGTATCCTGATTGTGGGGAGGCTCCTCCAAATGACAGCAGCGCCTGGGTTCTTAAAGAATCCCTTAGCTTGTCTTCCCTGATAGCATGCCTAGGCTGGAGAGTGGGGGAAAGTGGGGGTTGGGCTCTAAACCAAGTATAAGCGAGAGCCTATCCATGGGATGTGGGTTTTTAACCTACAACCCACAACCATGGAATAGATGTGCCCCCTGAAAGATGCTTTGACTGTTTCCCTACATCCAGCACACACACGAAGATGTGTTCTTGTATTCTGAGTGTGGGGAAGTTCCTCAAACTGACAGTAGCACCTGAATTCTATTAGTATCCCTTAGCTTCTGTTCCCTGAGTGTTCTTTTAGGCCAGGCCATGAGGGAAAGCTGGGGGTTGGGCTTGGAGGCCACGTAGCAGTGAGTGCCCCCTGATCCATTGAGGAAGTACTTAGAGGACTTCTCCCTAAAGGGAACACCTTTTCCTGCATTCATCTGGGTGCAGTGGGGCTGCACATCTCTCCCACACCTAAGAATGTGTTCTGGAATTCTGAGTGCAGGGAAGTTCCTCCAACTGACAGCAGCGCCTGGGTTCTAATTGAATCCCTTTGCTTGTCTTCCCTGATGGAAAGCCTAGGCGGGAGTGCGGGGGAAAGTGTGGTTTGGGCTCCAAAACCAAGTATTTGCGATGACCTCTCTATGGTTTGTGGAGGTGTTTAAACTACATCCCTAACCTGGGAACACCTGTGCCCCCATAAAGATCCGTGGAGTCTGTTTCCACACCTCCAGCACACACACGAACACTTGCACAGTTATCCTGAGAGTGGGCAGCCTCCTCCAACTGAGAGCAGGGCCTTGGTTCTTATAAAATCGCTTAACTTGTCTACCCTGTTTGGTTGCCTGATACGGAGTGCTGGGGAAAGGGTGGGTTGGGCTCTAAATCCAAGTATTAGCGAGTGCTTCTCCATGGGATTTGGAGGTTATTAACCAAAAGCCCACAACATGGGAATACCTGTGCTCCTTGAAAAAAGCGTGGACTCTGTATCCCCACCACCAGAACACACATGAAGAAGTTTTCTGCTATCCTGAGTGTGGGCTGGCAATTTCAGGTGACAGAAGCGGCTGGGTTCTAATAGAATCCCTTAGCTTGTAATCCCTGAGTGTTTCCCTAGGACTGACTCTGAGAGAAACCTGGGGGTTGGGCTTTGAGGCCAAATAGTAGCGAGTGTCCCCGATGGACTGAGGTAGTATTTAGATGAATTCTCCATAAAGGGAAACACCTGAGCACCCATTCATCTGCGTGGAGTGGGGCTTCAAATCTCCCCACCACACAAGGTTGGGTTCCAGTATCCTGAGGGTGGGGTAGTTCCTCCAACTGACATCAGCGTCTTGGTTTGAATAGAATCCCTTTGCGTGTCTTACATGATGGTTTGCCTAGGCCAGTGTGTGGTTGAAAGTGGGATTTGGGATCTAAAACTAAGTATTAGCGTGTGCCTCTCCATGGGTATTGGAGATGTTTAAACTACAACCCACAACTTGGGAATTACTGTGACCCCTGAAAAATGCGTCCGATATGTTTCCCCACGTCCAGCACACACAGGAAGAAGTGTTCTGGGGTTCTGAGTGTGGGGAGGTTCCTCCAACAGACAGCAGCACCTGGGATGTAATAGAATCCCTTAGCTTGACTTCCCTAAGTGTTTTCCTAGGCCTAGCAGTAAGCGATGGTGGGGGATGGGCTCTAAAGCCAAGTATTAGCGAGTGCATCTCTGTGGGTAGTTGAGGGTTTTAAACTACTTCCCCAACCTTGGAACACCTGTGCCCCATAAAGATGCGTGGAATCTGTTTCCCCACCTCCAGCACACACACGGAGACGTGCTCAGGTATCCTGATTGTGGGGAGGCTCCTCCAAATGACAGCAGCGCCTGGGTTCTAAAAGAATCCCTTAGCTTGTCTTCCCTGATGGCATGCCTAGGCTGGAGAGTGGGGGAAAGTGGGGGTTGGGCTCTAAACCAAGTATAAGCGAGAGCCTATCCATGGGATGTGGGTTTTTAACCTACAACCCACAACCATGGAATAAATGTGCCCCCTGAAAGATGCTTTGACTCTTTCCCTACATCCAGCACACACACGAAGATGTGTTCTTGTATTCTGAGTGTGGGGAAGTTCCTCAAACTGACAGCAGCACCTGAATTCTATTAGTATCCCTTAGCTTCTGTTCCCTGAGTGTTCTTTTAGGCCAGGCCATGAGGGAAAGCTGGGGGTTGGTCTTGGAGGCCACGTAGCAGTGAGTGCCCCCTGATCCATTGAGGAAGTACTTAGAGGACTTCTCCCTAAAGGGAACACCTTTTCCTGCATTCATCTGGGTGCAGTGGGGCTGCACATCTCTCCCACACCTAAGAATGTGTTCTGGAATTCTGAGTGCAGGGAAGTTCCTCCAACTGACAGCAGCGCCTGGGTTCTAATTGAATCCCTTTGCTTGTCTTCCCTGATGGAAAGCCTAGGCGGGAGTGCGGGGGAAAGTGTGGTTTGGGCTCCAAAACCAAGTATTTGCGATGACCTCTCTATGGTTTGTGGAGATGTTTAAACTACATCCCTAACCTGGGAACACCTGTGCCCCCATAAAGATCCGTGGAGTCTGTTTCCACACCTCCAGCACACACACGAACACTTGCACAGTTATCCTGAGAGTGGGCAGCCTCCTCCAACTGAGAGCAGGGCCTTGGTTCTTATAAAATCGCTTAACTTGTCTACCCTGTTTGGTTGCCTGATACGGAGTGCTGGGGAAAGGGTGGGTTGGGCTCTAAATCCAAGTATTAGCGAGTGCTTCTCCATGGGATTTGGAGGTTATTAACCAAAAGCCCACAACATGGGAATACCTGTGCTCCTTGAAAAAAGCGTGGACTCTGTATCCCCACCACCAGAACACACATGAAGAAGTTTTCTGCTATCCTGAGTGTGGGCTGGCAATTTCAGGTGACAGAAGCGGCTGGGTTCTAATAGAATCCCTTAGCTTGTAATCCCTGAGTGTTTCCCTAGGACTGACTCTGAGAGAAACCTGGGGGTTGGGCTTTGAGGCCAAATAGTAGCGAGTGTCCCCGATGGACTGAGGTAGTATTTAGATGAATTCTCCATAAAGGGAAACACCTGAGCACCCATTCATCTGCGTGGAGTGGGGCTTCAAATCTCCCCACCACACAAGGTTGGGTTCCAGTATCCTGAGGGTGGGGTAGTTCCTCCAACTGACATCAGCGTCTTGGTTTGAATAGAATCCCTTTGCTTGTCTTCCCTGATGGTTTGCCTAGGCCAGTGTGTGGTTGAAAGTGGGATTTGGGATCTAAAACTAAGTATTAGCGTGTGCCTCTCCATGGGTAGTGGAGATGTTTAAACTACAACCCACAACTTGGGAATTACTGTGACCCCTGAAAAATGCGTGTGCTATGTTTCCCCACGTCCAGCACACACAGGAAGAAGTGTTCTGGGGTTCTGAGTGTGGGGAGGTTCCTCCAACAGACAGCAGCACCTGGGTTGTAATAGAATCCCTTAGCTTGACTTCCCTAAGTGTTTTCCTAGGCCTAGCAGTAAGCGATGGTGGGGGATGGGCTCTAAAGCCAAGTATAAGCGAGTGCATCTCTGTGGGTAGTGGAGGGTTTTAAGCTACTTCCCCAACCTTGGAACACCTGTGCCCCATAAAGATGCGTGGAATCTGTTTCCCCACCTCCAGCACACACACGGAGACGTGCTCAGGTATCCTGATTGTGGGGAGGCTCCTCCAAATGACAGCAGCGCCTGGGTTCTAAAAGAATCCCTTAGCTTGTCTTCCCTGAAGGCATGCCTAGGCTGGAGAGTGGGGGAAAGTGGGGGTTGGGGTCTAAACCAATTATAAGCGAGAGCCTATCCATGGGATGTGGGTTTTTAACCTACAACCCACAACCATGGAATAAATGTGCCCCCTGAAAGATGCTTTGACTGTTTCCCTACATCCAGCACACACACGAAGATGTGTTCTTGTATTCTGAGTGTGGGGAAGTTCCTCAAACTGACAGCAGCACCTGGATTCTATTAGTATCCCTTAGCTTCTGTTCCCTGAGTGTTCTTTTAGGCCAGGCCATGAGGGAAAGCTGGGGGTTGGGCTTGGAGGCCACGTAGCAGTCAGTGCCCCCTGATCCATTGAGGAAGTACTTAGAGGACTTCTCCCTAAAGGGAACACCTTTTCCTGCATTCATCTGGGTGCAGTGGGGCTGCACATCTCTCCCACACCTAAGAATGTGTTCTGGAATTCTGAGTGCAGGGAAGTTCCTCCAACTGACAGCAGCGCCTGGGTTCTAATTGAATCCCTTTGCTTGTCTTCCCTGATGGAAAGCCTAGGCGGGAGTGCGGGGGAAAGTGTGGTTTGGGCTCCAAAACCAAGTATTTGCGATGACCTCTCTATGGTTTGTGGAGGTGTTTAAACTACATCCCTAACCTGGGAACACCTGTGCCCCCATAAAGATCCGTGGAGTCTGTTTCCACACCTCCAGCACACACACGAACACTTGCACAGTTATCCTGAGAGTGGGCAGCCTCCTCCAAATGAGAGCAGGGCCTTGGTTCTTATAAAATCGCTTAACTTGTCTACCCTGTTTGGTTGCCTGATACGGAGTGCTGGGGAAAGGGTGGGTTGGGCTCTAAATCCAAGTATTAGCGAGTGCTTCTCCATGGGATTTGGAGGTTATTAACCAAAAGCCCACAACATGGGAATACCTGTGCTCCTTGAAAAAAGCGTGGACTCTGTATCCCCACCACCAGAACACACATGAAGAAGTTTTCTGCTATCCTGAGTGTGGGCTGGCAATTTCAGGTGACAGAAGCGGCTGGGTTCTAATAGAATCCCTTAGCTTGTAATCCCTGAGTGTTTCCCTAGGACTGACTCTGAGAGAAACCTGGGGGTTGGGCTTTGAGGCCAAATAGTAGCGAGTGTCCCCGATGGACTGAGGTAGTATTTAGATGAATTCTCCATAAAGGGAAACACCTGAGCACCCATTCATCTGCGTGGAGTGGGGCTTCAAATCTCCCCACCACACAAGGTTGGGTTCCAGTATCCTGAGGGTGGGGTAGTTCCTCCAACTGACATCAGCGTCTTGGTTTGAATAGAATCCCTTTGCTTGTCTTCCCTGATGGTTTGCCTAGGCCAGTGTGTGGTTGAAAGTGGGATTTGGGATCTAAAACTAAGTATTAGCGTGTGCCTCTCCATGGGTAGTGGAGATGTTTAAACTACAACCCACAACTTGGGAATTACTGTGACCCCTGAAAAATGCGTGTGCTATGTTTCCCCACGTCCAGCACACACAGGAAGAAGTGTTCTGGGGTTCTGAGTGTGGGGAGGTTCCTCCAACAGACAGCAGCACCTGGGTTGTAATAGAATCCCTTAGCTTGACTTCCCTAAGTGTTTTCCTAGGCCTAGCAGTAAGCGATGGTGGGGGATGGGCTCTAAAGCCAAGTATAAGCGAGTGCATCTCTGTGGGTAGTGGAGGGTTTTAAGCTACTTCCCCAACCTTGGAACACCTGTGCCCCATAAAGATGCGTGGAATCTGTTTCCCCACCTCCAGCACACACACGGAGACGTGCTCAGGTATCCTGATTGTGGGGAGGCTCCTCCAAATGACAGCAGCGCCTGGGTTCTAAAAGAATCCCTTAGCTTGTCTTCCCTGAAGGCATGCCTAGGCTGGAGAGTGGGGGAAAGTGGGGGTTGGGGTCTAAACCAATTATAAGCGAGAGCCTATCCATGGGATGTGGGTTTTTAACCTACAACCCACAACCATGGAATAAATGTGCCCCCTGAAAGATGCTTTGACTGTTTCCCTACATCCAGCACACACACGAAGATGTGTTCTTGTATTCTGAGTGTGGGGAAGTTCCTCAAACTGACAGCAGCACCTGGATTCTATTAGTATCCCTTAGCTTCTGTTCCCTGAGTGTTCTTTTAGGCCAGGCCATGAGGGAAAGCTGGGGGTTGGGCTTGGAGGCCACGTAGCAGTCAGTGCCCCCTGATCCATTGAGGAAGTACTTAGAGGACTTCTCCCTAAAGGGAACACCTTTTCCTGCATTCATCTGGGTGCAGTGGGGCTGCACATCTCTCCCACACCTAAGAATGTGTTCTGGAATTCTGAGTGCAGGGAAGTTCCTCCAACTGACAGCAGCGCCTGGGTTCTAATTGAATCCCTTTGCTTGTCTTCCCTGATGGAAAGCCTAGGCGGGAGTGCGGGGGAAAGTGTGGTTTGGGCTCCAAAACCAAGTATTTGCGATGACCTCTCTATGGTTTGTGGAGGTGTTTAAACTACATCCCTAACCTGGGAACACCTGTGCCCCCATAAAGATCCGTGGAGTCTGTTTCCACACCTCCAGCACACACACGAACACTTGCACAGTTATCCTGAGAGTGGGCAGCCTCCTCCAACTGAGAGCAGGGCCTTGGTTCTTATAAAATCGCTTAACTTGTCTACCCTGTTTGGTTGCCTGATACGGAGTGCTGGGGAAAGGGTGGGTTGGGCTCTAAATCCAAGTATTAGCGAGTGCTTCTCCATGGGATTTGGAGGTTATTAACCAAAAGCCCACAACATGGGAATACCTGTGCTCCTTGAAAAAAGCGTGGACTCTGTATCCCCACCACCAGAACACACATGAAGAAGTTTTCTGCTATCCTGAGTGTGGGCTGGCAATTTCAGGTGACAGAAGCGGCTGGGTTCTAATAGAATCCCTTAGCTTGTAATCCCTGAGTGTTTCCCTAGGACTGACTCTGAGAGAAACCTGGGGGTTGGGCTTTGAGGCCAAATAGTAGCGAGTGTCCCCGATGGACTGAGGTAGTATTTAGATGAATTCTCCATAAAGGGAAACACCTGAGCACCCATTCATCTGCGTGGAGTGGGGCTTCAAATCTCCCCACCACACAAGGTTGGGTTCCAGTATCCTGAGGGTGGGGTAGTTCCTCCAACTGACATCAGCGTCTTGGTTTGAATAGAATCCCTTTGCTTGTCTTCCCTGATGGTTTGCCTAGGCCAGTGTGTGGTTGAAAGTGGGATTTGGGATCTAAAACTAAGTATTAGCGTGTGCCTCTCCATGGGTAGTGGAGATGTTTAAACTACAACCCACAACTTGGGAATTACTGTGACCCCTGAAAAATGCGTGTGCTATGTTTCCCCACGTCCAGCACACACAGGAAGAAGTGTTCTGGGGTTCTGAGTGTGGGGAGGTTCCTCCAACAGACAGCAGCACCTGGGTTGTAATAGAATCCCTTAGCTTGACTTCCCTAAGTGTTTTCCTAGGCCTAGCAGTAAGCGATGGTGGGGGATGGGCTCTAAAGCCAAGTATTAGCGAGTGCATCTCTGTGGGTAGTGGAGGGTTTTAAGCTACTTCCCCAACCTTGGAACACCTGTGCCCCATAAAGATGCGTGGAATCTGTTTCCCCACCTCCAGCACACACACGGAGACGTGCTCAGGTATCCTGATTGTGGGGAGGCTCCTCCAAATGACAGCAGCGCCTGGGTTCTAAAAGAATCCCTTAGCTTGTCTTCCCTGAAGGCATGCCTAGGCTGGAAAGTGGGGGAAAGTGGGGGTTGGGGTCTAAACCAATTATAAGCGAGAGCCTATCCATGGGATGTGGGTTTTTAACCTACAACCCACAACCATGGAATAAATGTGCCCCCTGAAAGATGCTTTGACTGTTTCCCTACATCCAGCACACACACGAAGATGTGTTCTTGTATTCTGAGTGTGGGGAAGTTCCTCAAACTGACAGCAGCACCTGGATTCTATTAGTATCCCTTAGCTTCTGTTCCCTGAGTGTTCTTTTAGGCCAGGCCATGAGGGAAAGCTGGGGGTTGGGCTTGGAGGCCACGTAGCAGTCAGTGCCCCCTGATCCATTGAGGAAGTACTTAGAGGACTTCTCCCTAAAGGGAACACCTTTTCCTGCATTCATCTGGGTGCAGTGGGGCTGCACATCTCTCCCACACCTAAGAATGTGTTCTGGAATTCTGAGTGCAGGGAAGTTCCTCCAACTGACAGCAACGCCTGGGTTCTAATTGAATCCCTTTGCTTGTCTTCCCTGATGGAAAGCCTAGGCGGGAGTGCGGGGGAAAGTGTGGTTTGGGCTCCAAAACCAAGTATTTGCGATGACCTCTCTATGGTTTGTGGAGGTGTTTAAACTACATCCCTAACCTGGGAACACCTGTGCCCCCATAAAGATCCGTGGAGTCTGTTTCCACACCTCCAGCACACACACGAACACTTGCACAGTTATCCTGAGAGTGGGCAGCCTCCTCCAACTGAGAGCAGGGCCTTGGTTCTTATAAAATCGCTTAACTTGTCTACCCTGTTTGGTTGCCTGATACGGAGTGCTGGGGAAAGGGTGGGTTGGGCTCTAAATCCAAGTATTAGCGAGTGCTTCTCCATGGGATTTGGAGGTTATTAACCAAAAGCCCACAACATGGGAATACCTGTGCTCCTTGAAAAAAGCGTGGACTCTGTATCCCCACCACCAGAACACACATGAAGAAGTTTTCTGCTATCCTGAGTGTGGGCTGGCAATTTCAGGTGACAGAAGCGGCTGGGTTCTAATAGAATCCCTTAGCTTGTAATCCCTGAGTGTTTCCCTAGGACTGACTCTGAGAGAAACCTGGGGGTTGGGCTTTGAGGCCAAATAGTAGCGAGTGTCCCCGATGGACTGAGGTAGTATTTAGATGAATTCTCCATAAAGGGAAACACCTGAGCACCCATTCATCTGCGTGGAGTGGGGCTTCAAATCTCCCCACCACACAAGGTTGGGTTCCAGTATCCTGAGGGTGGGGTAGTTCCTCCAACTGACATCAGCGTCTTGGTTTGAATAGAATCCCTTTGCGTGTCTTACATGATGGTTTGCCTAGGCCAGTGTGTGGTTGAAAGTGGGATTTGGGATCTAAAACTAAGTATTAGCGTGTGCCTCTCCATGGGTAGTGGAGATGTTTAAACTACAACCCACAACTTGGGAATTACTGTGACCCCTGAAAAATGCGTGTGCTATGTTTCCCCACGTCCAGCACACACAGGAAGAAGTGTTCTGGGGTTCTGAGTGTGGGGAGGTTCCTCCAACAGACAGCAGCACCTGGGTTGTAATAGAATCCCTTAGCTTGACTTCCCTAAGTGTTTTCCTAGGCCTAGCAGTAAGCGATGGTGGGGGATGGGCTCTAAAGCCAAGTATTAGCGAGTGCATCTCTGTGGGTAGTGGAGGGTTTTAAACTACTTCCCCAACCTTGGAACACCTGTGCCCCATAAAGATGCGTGGAATCTGTTTCCCCACCTCCAGCACACACACGGAGACGTGCTCAGGTATCCTGATTGTGGGGAGGCTCCTCCAAATGACAGCAGCGCCTGGGTTCTAAAAGAATCCCTTAGCTTGTCTTCCCTGATGGCATGCCTAGGCTGGAGAGTGGGGGAAAGTGGGGGTTGGGCTCTAAACCAAGTATAAGGGAGAGCCTATCCATGGGATGTGGGTTTTTAACCTACAACCCACAACCATGGAATAAATGTGCCCCCTGAAAGATGCTTTGACTGTTTCCCTACATCCAGCACACACACGAAGATGTGTTCTTGTATTCTGAGTGTGGGGAAGTTCCTCAAACTGACAGAAGCACCTGAATTCTATTAGTATCCCTTAGCTTCTGTTCCCTGAGTGTTCTTTTAGGCCAGGCCATGAGGGAAAGCTGGGGGTTGGTCTTGGAGGCCACGTAGCAGTGAGTGCCCCCTGATCCATTGAGGAAGTACTTAGAGGACTTCTCCCTAAAGGGAACACCTTTTCCTGCATTCATCTGGGTGCAGTGGGGCTGCACATCTCTCCCACACCTAAGAATGTGTTCTGGAATTCTGAGTGCAGGGAAGTTCCTCCAACTGACAGCAGCGCCTGGGTTCTAATTGAATCCCTTTGCTTGTCTTCCCTGATGGAAAGCCTAGGCGGGAGTGCGGGGGAAAGTGTGGTTTGGGCTCCAAAACCAAGTATTTGCGATGACCTCTCTATGGTTTGTGGAGATGTTTAAACTACATCCCTAACCTGGGAACACCTGTGCCCCCATAAAGATCCGTGGAGTCTGTTTCCACACCTCCAGCACACACACGAACACTTGCACAGTTATCCTGAGAGTGGGCAGCCTCCTCCAACTGAGAGCAGGGCCTTGGTTCTTATAAAATCGCTTAACTTGTCTACCCTGTTTGGTTGCCTGATACGGAGTGCTGGGGAAAGGGTGGGTTGGGCTCTAAATCCAAGTATTAGCGAGTGCTTCTCCATGGGATTTGGAGGTTATTAACCAAAAGCCCACAACATGGGAATACCTGTGCTCCTTGAAAAAAGCGTGGACTCTGTATCCCCACCACCAGAACACACATGAAGAAGTTTTCTGCTATCCTGAGTGTGGGCTGGCAATTTCAGGTGACAGAAGCGGCTGGGTTCTAATAGAATCCCTTAGCTTGTAATCCCTGAGTGTTTCCCTAGGACTGACTCTGAGAGAAACCTGGGGGTTGGGCTTTGAGGCCAAATAGTAGCGAGTGTCCCCGATGGACTGAGGTAGTATTTAGATGAATTCTCCATAAAGGGAAACACCTGAGCACCCATTCATCTGCGTGGAGTGGGGCTTCAAATCTCCCCACCACACAAGGTTGGGTTCCAGTATCCTGAGGGTGGGGTAGTTCCTCCAACTGACATCAGCGTCTTGGTTTGAATAGAATCCCTTTGCTTGTCTTCCCTGATGGTTTGCCTAGGCCAGTGTGTGGTTGAAAGTGGGATTTGGGATCTAAAACTAAGTATTAGCGTGTGCCTCTCCATGGGTAGTGGAGATGTTTAAACTACAACCCACAACTTGGGAATTACTGTGACCCCTGAAAAATGCGTGTGCTATGTTTCCCCACGTCCAGCACACACAGGAAGAAGTGTTCTGGGGTTCTGAGTGTGGGGAGGTTCCTCCAACAGACAGCAGCACCTGGGTTGTAATAGAATCCCTTAGCTTGACTTCCCTAAGTGTTTTCCTAGGCCTAGCAGTAAGCGATGGTGGGGGATGGGCTCTAAAGCCAAGTATTAGCGAGTGCATCTCTGTGGGTAGTGGAGGGTTTTAAGCTACTTCCCCAACCTTGGAACACCTGTGCCCCATAAAGATGCGTGGAATCTGTTTCCCCACCTCCAGCACACACACGGAGACGTGCTCAGGTATCCTGATTGTGGGGAGGCTCCTCCAAATGACAGCAGCGCCTGGGTTCTAAAAGAATCCCTTAGCTTGTCTTCCCTGAAGGCATGCCTAGGCTGGAGAGTGGGGGAAAGTGGGGGTTGGGGTCTAAACCAATTATAAGCGAGAGCCTATCCATGGGATGTGGGTTTTTAACCTACAACCCACAACCATGGAATAAATGTGCCCCCTGAAAGATGCTTTGACTGTTTCCCTACATCCAGCACACACACGAAGATGTGTTCTTGTATTCTGAGTGTGGGGAAGTTCCTCAAACTGACAGCAGCACCTGGATTCTATTAGTATCCCTTAGCTTCTGTTCCCTGAGTGTTCTTTTAGGCCAGGCCATGAGGGAATGCTGGGGGTTGGGCTTGGAGGCCACGTAGCAGTCAGTGCCCCCTGATCCATTGAGGAAGTACTTAGAGGACTTCTCCCTAAAGGGAACACCTTTTCCTGCATTCATCTGGGTGCAGTGGGGCTGCACATCTCTCCCACACCTAAGAATGTGTTCTGGAATTCTGAGTGCAGGGAAGTTCCTCCAACTGACAGCAGCGCCTGGGTTCTAATTGAATCCCTTTGCTTGTCTTCCCTGATGGAAAGCCTAGGCGGGAGTGCGGGGGAAAGTGTGGTTTGGGCTCCAAAACCAAGTATTTGCGATGACCTCTCTATGGTTTGTGGAGGTGTTTAAACTACATCCCTAACCTGGGAACACCTGTGCCCCCATAAAGATCCGTGGAGTCTGTTTCCACACCTCCAGCACACACACGAACACTTGCACAGTTATCCTGAGAGTGGGCAGCCTCCTCCAACTGAGAGCAGGGCCTTGGTTCTTATAAAATCGCTTAACTTGTCTACCCTGTTTGGTTGCCTGATACGGAGTGCTGGGGAAAGGGTGGGTTGGGCTCTAAATCCAAGTATTAGCGAGTGCTTCTCCATGGGATTTGGAGGTTATTAACCAAAAGCCCACAATATGGGAATACCTGTGCTCCTTGAAAAAAGCGTGGACTCTGTATCCCCACCACCAGAACACACATGAAGAAGTTTTCTGCTATCCTGAGTGTGGGCTGGCAATTTCAGGTGACAGAAGCGGCTGGGTTCTAATAGAATCCCTTAGCTTGTAATCCCTGAGTGTTTCCCTAGGACTGACTCTGAGAGAAACCTGGGGGTTGGGCTTTGAGGCCAAATAGTAGCGAGTGTCCCCGATGGACTGAGGAAGTGTTTAGAAGAATTCTCCATAAAGGGAAACACCTGAGCACCCATTCATCTGCGTGGAGTGGGGCTTCAAATCTCCCCACCACACAAGGTTGGGTTCCAGTATCCTGAGGGTGGGGTAGTTCCTCCAACTGACATCAGCGTCTTGGTTTGAATAGAATCCCTTTGCTTGTCTTCCCTGATGGTTTGCCTAGGCCAGTGTGTGGTTGAAAGTGGGATTTGGGATCTAAAACTAAGTATGAGCGTGTGCCTCTCCATGGGTAGTGGAGATGTTTAAACTACAACCCACAACTTGGGAATTACTGTGACCCCTGAAAAATGCGTGTGCTATGTTTCCCCACGTCCAGCACACACAGGAAGAAGTGTTCTGGGGTTCTGAGTGTGGGGAGGTTCCTCCAACAGACAGCAGCACCTGGGTTGTAATAGAATCCCTTAGCTTGACTTCCCTAAGTGTTTTCCTAGGCCTAGCAGTAAGCGATGGTGGGGGATGGGCTCTAAAGCCAAGTATTAGCGAGTGCATCTCTGTGGGTAGTGGAGGGTTTTAAACTACTTCCCCAACCTTGGAACACCTGTGCCCCATAAAGATGCGTGGAATCTGTTTCCCCACCTCCAGCACACACACGGAGACGTGCTCAGGTATCCTGATTGTGGGGAGGCTCCTCCAAATGACAGCAGCGCCTGGGTTCTTAAAGAATCCCTTAGCTTGTCTTCCCTGATAGCATGCCTAGGCTGGAGAGTGGGGGAAAGTGGGGGTTGGGCTCTAAACCAAGTATAAGCGAGAGCCTATCCATCGGATGTGGGTTTTTAACCTACAACCCACAACCATGGAATAGATGTGCCCCCTGAAAGATGCTTTGACTGTTTCCCTACATCCAGCACACACACGAAGATGTGTTCTGGTATTCTGAGTGTGGGGAAGTTCCTCAAACTGACAGCAGCACCTGGATTCCATTAGTATCCCTTAGCTTCTGTTCCTGAGTGTTCTTTTAGGCCAGGCCATGAGGGAAAGCTGGGGGTTGGGCTTGGAGGCCACGTAGCAGTGAGTGCCCCCTGATCCATTGAGGAAGTACTTAGAGGACTTCTCCCTAAAGGGAACACCTTTTCCTGCATTCATCTGGGTGCAGTGGGGCTGCACATCTCTCCCACACCTAAGAATGTGTTCTGGAATTCTGAGTGCAGGGAAGTTCCTCCAACTGACAGCAGCGCCTGGGTTCTAATTGAATCCCTTTGCTTGTCTTCCCTGATGGAAAGCCTAGGCGGGAGTGCGGGGGAAAGTGTGGTTTGGGCTCCAAAACCAAGTATATGCGATGACCTCTCTATGGTTTGTGGAGGTGTTTAAACTACATCCCTAACCTGGGAACACCTGTGCCCCCATAAAGATCCGTGGAGTCTGTTTCCACACCTCCAGCACACACACGAACACTTGCACAGTTATCCTGAGAGTGGGCAGCCTCCTCCAACTGAGAGCAGGGCCTTGGTTCTTATAAAATCGCTTAACTTGTCTACCCTGTTTGGTTGCCTGATACGGAGTGCTGGGGAAAGGGTGGGTTGGGCTCTAAATCCAAGTATTAGCGAGTGCTTCTCCATGGGATTTGGAGGTTATTAACCAAAAGCCCACAACATGGGAATACCTGTGCTCCTTGAAAAAAGCGTGGACTCTGTATCCCCACCACCAGAACACACATGAAGAAGTTTTCTGCTATCCTGAGTGTGGGCTGGCAATTTCAGGTGACAGAAGCGGCTGGGTTCTAATAGAATCCCTTAGCTTGTAATCCCTGAGTGTTTCCCTAGGACTGACTCTGAGAGAAACCTGGGGGTTGGGCTTTGAGGCCAAATAGTAGCGAGTGTCCCCGATGGACTGAGGTAGTATTTAGATGAATTCTCCATAAAGGGAAACACCTGAGCACCCATTCATCTGCGTGGAGTGGGGCTTCAAATCTCCCCACCACACAAGGTTGGGTTCCAGTATCCTGAGGGTGGGGTAGTTCCTCCAACTGACATCAGCGTCTTGGTTTGAATAGAATCCCTTTGCTTGTCTTCCCTGATGGTTTGCCTAGGCCAGTGTGTGGTTGAAAGTGGGATTTGGGATCTAAAACTAAGTATTAGCGTGTGCCTCTCCATGGGTAGTGGAGATGTTTAAACTACAACCCACAACTTGGGAATTACTGTGACCCCTGAAAAATGCGTGTGCTATGTTTCCCCACGTCCAGCACACACAGGAAGAAGTGTTCTGGGGTTCTGAGTGTGGGGAGGTTCCTCCAACAGACAGCAGCACCTGGGTTGTAATAGAATCCCTTAGCTTGACTTCCCTAAGTGTTTTCCTAGGCCTAGCAGTAAGCGATGGTGGGGGATGGGCTCTAAAGCCAAGTATTAGCGAGTGCATCTCTGTGGGTAGTGGAGGGTTTTAAACTACTTCCTCAACCTTGGAACACCTGTGCCCCATAAAGATGCGTGGAATCTGTTTCCCCACCTCCAGCACACACACGGAGACGTGCTCAGGTATCCTGATTGTGGGGAGGCTCCTCCAAATGACAGCAGCGCCTGGGTTCTAAAAGAATCCCTTAGCTTGTCTTCCCTGAAGGCATGCCTAGGCTGGAGAGTGGGGGAAAGTGGGGGTTGGGGTCTAAACCAATTATAAGCGAGAGCCTATCCATGTGACGTGGGTTTTTAACTTACAACCCACAACCATGGAATAAATGTGCCCCCTGAAAGATGCTTTGACTGTTTCCCTACATCCAGCACACACACGAAGATGTGTTCTTGTATTCTGAGTGTGGGGAAGTTCCTCAAACTGACAGCAGCACCTGGATTCTATTAGTATCCCTTAGCTTCTGTTCCCTGAGTGTTCTTTTAGGCCAGGCCATGAGGGAAAGCTGGGGGTTGGGCTTGGAGGCCACGTAGCAGTCAGTGCCCCCTGATCCATTGAGGAAGTACTTAGAGGACTTCTCCCTAAAGGGAACACCTTTTCCTGCATTCATCTGGGTGCAGTGGGGCTGCACATCTCTCCCACACCTAAGAATGTGTTCTGGAATTCTGAGTGCAGGGAAGTTCCTCCAACTGACAGCAGCGCCTGGGTTCTAATTGAATCCCTTTGCTTGTCTTCCCTGATGGAAAGCCTAGGCGGGAGTGCGGGGGAAAGTGTGGTTTGGGCTCCAAAACCAAGTATTTGCGATGACCTCTCTATGGTTTGTGGAGGTGTTTAAACTACATCCCTAACCTGGGAACACCTGTGCCCCCATAAAGAACCGTGGAGTCTGTTTCCACACCTCCAGCACACACACGAACACTTGCACAGTTATCCTGAGAGTGGGCAGCCTCCTCCAACTGAGAGCAGGGCCTTGGTTCTTATAAAATCGCTTAACTTGTCTACCCTGTTTGGTTGCCTGATACGGAGTGCTGGGGAAAGGGTGGGTTGGGCTCTAAATCCAAGTATTAGCGAGTGCTTCTCCATGGGATTTGGAGGTTATTAACCAAAAGCCCACAACATGGGAATACCTGTGCTCCTTGAAAAAAGCGTGGACTCTGTATCCCCACCACCAGAACACACATGAACAAGTTTTCTGCTCTCCTGAGTGTGGGCTGGCAATTTCAGGTGACAGAAGCGGCTGGGTTCTAATAGAATCCCTTAGCTTGTAATCCCTGAGTGTTTCCCTAGGACTGACTCTGAGAGAAACCTGGGGGTTGGGCTTTGAGGCCAAATAGTAGCGAGTGTCCCCGATGGACTGAGGAAGTATTTAGATGAATTCTCCATAAAGGGAAACACCTGAGCACCCATTCATCTGCGTGGAGTGGGGCTTCAAATCTCCCCACCACACAAGGTTGGGTTCCAGTATCCTGAGGGTGGGGTAGTTCCTCCAACTGACATCAGCGTCTTGCTTTGAATAGAATCCCTTTGCTTGTCTTCCCTGATGGTTTGCCTAGGCCAGTGTGTGGTTGAAAGTGGGATTTGGGATCTAAAACTAAGTATTAGCGTGTGCCTCTCCATGGGTAGTGGAGATGTTTAAACTACAACCCACAACTTGGGAATTACTGTGACCCCTGAAAAATGCGTGTGCTATGTTTCCCCACGTCCAGCACACACAGGAAGAAGTGTTCTGGGGTTCTGAGTGTGGGGAGGTTCCTCCAACAGACAGCAGCACCTGGGTTGTAATAGAATCCCTTAGCTTGACTTCCCTAAATGTTTTCCTTATCTTAGCATTAAGCGATGGTGGGGGATGGGCTCCAAAACCAAGTATTAGCGAGTGCATCTCTGTGGGTAGTGGAGGGTTTAAAACTACTTCCCCAACCTTGGAACACCTGTGCCCCATAAAGATGCGTGGAATCTGTTTCCCCACCTCCAGCACACACACGGAGACGTGCTCAGGTATCCTGATTGTGGGGAGGCTCCTCCAAATGACAGCAGCTCCTGGGTTCTAAAGAATCCCTTAGCTTGTCTTCCCTGATGGCATGCCTATGCTGGAGATTGGGGGAATGTGGGTGTTGGGCTCTAAACCAAGTATAAGCGAGAGCCTATCCATGGGATGTGGGTTTTTAATCTACAACCCACAACCATGGAATAAATGTGCCCCCTGAAAGATGCTTTGACTGTTTCCCTACATCCAGCAAACACACGAAGATGTGTTCTGGTATTCTGAGTGTGGGGAAGTTCCTCAAACTGACAGCAGCACCTGGATTCCATTAGTATCCCTTAGCTTCTGTTCCCTGAGTGTTCTCTTAGACCAGGACATGAGGGAAAGCTGGGGGTTGGGCTTGGAGGCCACGTAGCAGTGAGTGCCCCCTGATCCATTGAGGAAGTACTTAGAGGACTTCTCCCTAAACGGAACATCTTTTCCTCCATTCATCTGGGTGCAGTGGGGCTGCACATCTCTCCCACACCTAAGAATGTGTTCTGGAATTCTGAGTGCAGGGAAGTTCCTCCAACTGACAGCAGCGCCTGGGTTCTAATTGAATTCCTTTGCTTGTCTTCCCTGATGGAAAGCCTAGGCGGGAGTGCGGGGGAAAGTGTGGTTTGGGCTCCAAAACCAAGTATTTGCGATGACCTCTCTATGGTTTGTGGAGGTGTTTAAACTACATCCCTAACCTGGGAACACCTGTGCCCCCATAAAGATCCGTGGAGTCTGTTTCCACACCTCCAGCACACACACGAACACTTGCACTGTTATCCTGAGAGTGGGCAGCCTCCTCCAACTGAGAGCAGGGCCTTGGTTCTTATAAAATCGCTTAACTTGTCTACCCTGTTTGGTTGCCTGATACGGAGTGCTGGGGAAAGGGTGGGTTGGGCTCTAAATCCAAGTATTAGCGAGTGCTTCTCCATGGGATTTGGAGGTTATTAACCAAAAGCCCACAACATGGGAATACCTGTGCTCCTTGAAAAATCGTGGACTCTGTATCCCCACCACCAGAACACACATGAAGAAGTTTTCTGCTATCCTGAGTGTGGGCTGGCAATTTCAGGTGACAGAAGCGGCTGGGTTCTAATAGAATCCCTTAGCTTGTAATCCCTGAGTGTTTCCCTAGGACTGACTCTGAGAGAAACCTGGTTGTTGGGCTTTGAGGCCAAATAATAGCGAGTGTCCCCGATGGAGTGAGGAAGTATTTAGATGAATTCTCCATAAAGGGAAACACCTGAGCACCCATTCATCTGCGTGGAGTGGGGCTTCAAATCTCCCCACCACACAAGGTTGGGTTCCAGTATCCTGAGGGTGGGGTAGTTCCTCCAACTGACATCAGCGTCTTGGTTTGAATAGAATCCCTTTGCGTGTCTTCCCTGATGGTTTGCCTAGGCCAGTGTGTGGTTGAAAGTGGGATTTGGGATCTAAAACTAAGTATTAGCGTGTGCCTCTCCATGGGTAGTGGAGATGTTTAAACTACAACCCACAACTTGGGAATTACTGTGACCCCTGAAAAATGCGTGTGCTATGTTTCCCCACGTCCAGCACACACAGGAAGAAGTGTTCTGGGGTTCTGAGTGTGGGGAGGTTCCTCCAACAGACAGCAGCACCTGGGTTGTAATAGAATCCATTAGCTTGTCTTCCCTAAGTGTTTTCCTTGGCTTAGCATTAAGCGATGGTGGGGGATGGGCTCTAAAACCAAGTATTAGCGAGTGCATCTCTGTGGGTAGTGGAGGGTTTAAAACTACTTCCCCAACCTTGGAACACCTGTGCCCCATAAAGGTGCGTGCAATCTGTTTCCCCACCTCCAGCACACACACGGAGACGTGCTCAGGTATCCTGATTGTGGGGAGGCTCCTCCAAATGACAGCAGCGCCTGGGTTCTAAAAGAATCCCTTAGCTTGTCTTCCCTGATGGCATGGCTAGGCTGGAGAGTGGGGGAAAGTGGGGGTTGGGCTCTAAACCAAGTATAAGCGAGAGCCTATCCATGGGATGTGGGTTTTTAACCTACAACCCACAACCATGGAATAAATGTGCAACCTGAATGATGCTTTGACTGTTTCCCTACATCCAGCACACACACGAAGATGTGTTCTGGTATTCTGAGTGTGGGGAAGTTCCTCAAACTGACAGCAGCACCTGGATTCCATTAGTATCCCTTAGCTTCTGTTCCCTGAGTGTTCTCTCAGACCAGGCCATGAGGGAAAGCTGGGGGTTGGGCTTGGAGGCCACGTAGCAGTGAGTGCCCCCTGATCCATTGAGGAAGTACTTAGAGGACTTCTCCCTAAACGGAACACCTTTTCCTGCATTCATCTGGGTGCAGTGGGGCTGCACATCTCTCCCACACCTAAGAATGTGTTCTGGAATTCTGAGTGCAGGGAAGTTCCTCCAACTGACAGCAGCGCCTGGGTTCTAATTGAATCCCTTTGCTTGTCTTCCCTGATGGAAAGCCTAGGCGGGAGTGCGGGGGAAAGTGTGGTTTGGGCTCCAAAACCAAGTATTTGCGATGACCTCTCTATGGTTTGTGGAGGTGTTTAAACTACATCCCTAACCTGGGAACACCTGTGCCCCCATAAAGATCCGTGGAGTCTGTTTCCACACCTCCAGCACACACACGAACACTTGCACAGTTATCCTGAGAGTGGGCAGCCTCCTCCAACTGAGAGCAGGGCCTTGGTTCTTATAAAATCGCTTAACTTGTCTACCCTGTTTGGTTGCCTGATACGGAGTGCTGGGGAAAGGGTGGGTTGGGCTCTAAATCCAAGTATTAGCGAGTGCTTCTCCATGGGATTTGGAGGTTATTAACCAAAAGCCCACAACATGGGAATACCTGTGCTCCTTGAAAAAAGCGTGGACTCTGTATCCCCACCACCAGAACACACATGAAGAAGTTTTCTGCTATCCTGAGTGTGGGCTGGCAATTTCAGGTGACAGAAGCGGCTGGGTTCTAATAGAATCCCTTAGCTTGTAATCCCTGAGTGTTTCCCTAGGACTGACTCTGAGAGAAACCTGGGGGTTGGGCTTTGAGGCCAAATAGTAGCGAGTGTCCCCGATGGACTGAGGAAGTATTTAGATGAATTCTCCATAAAGGGAAACACCTGAGCACCCATTCATCTGCGTGGAGTGGGGCTTCAAATCTCCCCACCACACAAGGTTGGGTTCCAGTATCCTGAGGGTGGGGTAGTTCCTCCAACTGACATCAGCGTCTTGGTTTGAATAGAATCCCTTTGCTTGTCTTCCCTGATGGTTTGCCTAGGCCAGTGTGTGGTTGAAAGTGGGATTTGGGATCTAAAACTAAGTATTAGCGTGTGCCTCTCCATGGGTAGTGGAGATGTTTAAACTACAACCCACAACTTGGGAATTACTGTGACCCCTGAAAAATGCGTGTGCTATGTTTCCCCACGTCCAGCACACACAGGAAGAAGTGTTCTGGGGTTCTGAGTGTGCGGAGGTTCCTCCAACAGACAGCAGCACCTGGGTTGTAATAGAATCCCTTAGCTTGACTTCCCTAAGTGTTTACCTAGGCCTAGCAGTAAGCGATGGTGGGGGATGGGCTCTAAAGCCAAGTATTAGCGAGTGCATCTCTGTGGGTAGTGGAGGGTTTTAAACTACTTCCCCAACCTTGGAACACCTGTGCCCCATAAAGATGCGTGGAATCTGTTTCCCCACCTCCAGCACACACACGGAGACGTGCTCAGGTATCCTGATTGTGGGGAGGCTCCTCCAAATGACAGCAGCGCCTGGGTTCTAAAAGAATCCCTTAGCTTGTCTTCCCTGAAGGCATGCCTAGGCTGGAGAGTGGGGGAAAGTGGGGGTTGGGCTCTAAACCAAGTATAAGCGAGAGCCTATCCATGGGATGTGGGTTTTTAACCTACAACCCACAACCATGGAATAAATGTGCCCCCTGAAAGATGCTTTGACTGTTTCCCTACATCCAGCACACACACGAAAATGTGTTCTGCTATTCTGAGTGTGGGGAAGTTCCTCAAACTGACAGCAGCACCTGGATTCCATTAGTATCCCTTAGCTTCTGTTCCCTGAGTGTTCTCTTAGACCAGGCCATGAGGGAAAGCTGGGGGTTGGGCTTGGAGGCCACGTAGCAGTGAGTGCCCCCTGATCCATTGAGGAAATACTTAGAGGACTTCTCCCTAAACAGAACACCTTTTCCTCCATTCATCTGGGTGCATTGGGCTGCACATCTCTCCCACACCTAAGAATGTGTTCTGGAATTCTGAGTGCAGGGAAGTTCCTCCAACTGACAGCAGCGCCTGGGTTCTAATTGAATCCCTTTGCTTGTCTTCCCTGATGGAAAGCCTAGGCGGGAGTGCGGGGGAAAGTGTGGTTTGGGCTCCAAAACCAAGTATTTGCGATGACCTCTCTATGGTTTGTGGAGGTGTTTAAACTACATCCCTAACCTGGGAACACCTGTGCCCCCATAAAGATCCGTGGAGTCTGTTTCCACACCTCCAGCACACACACGAACACTTACACAGTTATCCTGAGAGTGGGCAGCCTCCTCCAACTGAGAGCAGGGCCTTGGTTCTTATAAAATCGCTTAACTTGTCTACCCTGTTTGGTTGCCTGATACGGAGTGCTGGGGAAAGGGTGGGTTGGGCTCTAAATCCAAGTATTAGCGAGTGCTTCTCCATGGGATTTGGAGGTTATTAACCAAAAGCCCACAACATGGGAATACCTGTGCTCCTTGAAAAAAGCGTGGACTCTGTATCCCCACCACCAGAACACACATGAAGAAGTTTTCTGCTATCCTGAGTGTGGGCTGGCAATTTCAGGTGACAGAAGCGGCTGGGTTCTAATAGAATCCCTTAGCTTGTAATCCCTGAGTGTTTCCCTAGGACTGACTCTGAGAGAAACCTGGGGGTTGGGCTTTGAGGCCAAATAGTAGCGAGTGTCCCCGATGGACTGAGGAAGTATTTAGATGAATTCTCCATAAAGGGAAACACCTGAGCACCCATTCATCTGCGTGGAGTGGGGCTTCAAATCTCCCCACCACACAAGGTTGGGTTCCAGTATCCTGAGGGTGGGGTAGTTCCTCCAACTGACATCAGCGTCTTGGTTTGAATAGAATCCCTTTGCTTGTCTTCCCTGATGGTTTGCCTAGGCCAGTGTGTGGTTGAAAGTGGGATTTGGGATCTAAAACTAAGTATTAGCGTGTGCCTCTCCATGGGTAGTGGAGATGTTTAATCTACAACCCACAACTTGGGAATTACTGTGACCCCTGAAAAATGCGTGTGCTATGTTTCCCCACGTCCAGCACACACAGGAAGAAGTGTTCTGGGGTTCTGAGTGTGGGGAGGTTCCTCCAACAGACAGCAGAACCTGGGTTGTAATAGAATCCCTTCGCTTGACTTCCCTAAGTGTTTACCTAGGCCTAGCAGTAAGCGATGGTGGGGGATGGGCTCTAAAGCCAAGTATTAGCGAGTGCATCTCTGTGGGTAGTGGAGGGTTTTAAACTACTTCCCCAACCTTGGAACACCTGTGCCCCATAAAGATGCGTGGAATCTGTTTCCCCACCTCCAGCACACACACGGAGACGTGCTCAGGTATCCTGATTGTGGGGAGGCTCCTCCAAATGACAGCAGCGCCTGGGTTCTAAAAGAATCCCTTAGCTTGTCTTCCCTGATGGCATGCCTAGGCTGGAGAGTGGGGGAAAGTGGGGGTTGGGCTCTAAACCAAGTATAACCGAGAGCCTATCCATGGGATGTGGGTTTTTAACCTACAACCCACAACCATGGAATAAATGTGCCCCCTGAAAGATGCTTTGACTGTTTCCCTACATCCAGCACACACACGAAGATGTGTTCCTGTATTCTGAGTGTGGGGAAGTTCCTCAAACTGACAGTAGCACCTGAATTCTATTAGTATCCCTTAGCTTCTGTTCCCTGAGTGTTCTTTTAGGCCAGGCCATGAGGGAAAGCTGGGGGTTGGGCTTGGAGGCCACGTAGCAGTGAGTGCCCCCTGATCCATTGAGGAAGTACTTAGAGGACTTCTCCCTAAAGGGAACACCTTTTCCTGCATTCATCTGGGTGCAGTGGGGCTGCACATCTCTCCCACACCTAAGAATGTGTTCTGGAATTCTGAGTGCAGGGAAGTTCCTCCAACTGACAGCAGCGCCTGGGTTCTAATTGAATCCCTTTGCTTGTCTTCCCTGATGGAAAGCCTAGGCGGGAGTGCGGGGGAAAGTGTGGTTTGGGCTCCAAAACCAAGTATTTGCGATGACCTCTCTATGGTTTGTGGAGGTGTTTAAACTACATCCCTAACCTGGGAACACCTGTGCCCCCATAAAGATCCGTGGAGTCTGTTTCCACACCTCCAGCACACACACGAACACTTGCACAGTTATCCTGAGAGTGGGCAGCCTCCTCCAACTGAGAGCAGGGCCTTGGTTCTTATAAAATCGCTTAACTTGTCTACCCTGTTTGGTTGCCTGATACGGAGTGCTGGGGAAAGGGTGGGTTGGGCTCTAAATCCAAGTATTAGCGAGTGCTTCTCCATGGGATTTGGAGGTTATTAACCAAAAGCCCACAACATGGGAATACCTGTGCTCCTTGAAAAAAGCGTGGACTCTGTATCCCCACCACCAGAACACACATGAAGAAGTTTTCTGCTATCCTGAGTGTGGGCTGGCAATTTCAGGTGACAGAAGCGGCTGGGTTCTAATAGAATCCCTTAGCTTGTAATCCCTGAGTGTTTCCCTAGGACTGACTCTGAGAGAAACCTGGGGGTTGGGCTTTGAGGCCAAATAGTAGCGAGTGTCCCCGATGGACTGAGGTAGTATTTAGATGAATTCTCCATAAAGGGAAACACCTGAGCACCCATTCATCTGCGTGGAGTGGGGCTTCAAATCTCCCCACCACACAAGGTTGGGTTCCAGTATCCTGAGGGTGGGGTAGTTCCTCCAACTGACATCAGCGTCTTGGTTTGAATAGAATCCTTTTGCGTGTCTTACATGATGGTTTGCCTAGGCCAGTGTGTGGTTGAAAGTGGGATTTGGGATCTAAAACTAAGTATTAGCGTGTGCCTCTCCATGGGTAGTGGAGATGTTTAAACTACAACCCACAACTTGGGAATTACTGTGACCCCTGAAAAATGCGTCCGATATGTTTCCCCACGTCCAGCACACACAGGAAGAAGTGTTCTGGGGTTCTGAGTGTGGGGAGGTTCCTCCAACAGACAGCAGCACCTGGGTTGTAATAGAATCCCTTAGCTTGACTTCCCTAAGTGTTTTCCTAGGCCTAGCAGTAAGCGATGGTGGGGGATGGGCTCTAAAGCCAAGTATTAGCGAGTGCATCTCTGTGGGTAGTGGAGGGTTTTAAACTACTTCCCCAACCTTGGAACACCTGTGCCCCATAAAGATGCGTGGAATCTGTTTCCCCACCTCCAGCACACACACGGAGACGTGCTCAGGTATCCTGATTGTGGGGAGGCTCCTCCAAATGACAGCAGCGCCTGGGTTCTAAAAGAATCCCTTAGCTTGTCTTCCCTGATGGCATGCCTAGGCTGGAGAGTGGGGGAAAGTGGGGGTTGGGCTCTAAACCAAGTATAAGGGAGAGCCTATCCATGGGATGTGGGTTTTTAACCTACAACCCACAACCATGGAATAAATGTGCCCCCTGAAAGATGCTTTGACTGTTTCCCTACATCCAGCACACACACGAAGATGTGTTCTTGTATTCTGAGTGTGGGGAAGTTCCTCAAACTGACAGTAGCACCTGAATTCTATTAGTATCCCTCAGCTTCTGTTCCCTGAGTGTTCTTTTAGGCCAGGCCATGAGGGAAAGCTGGGGGTTGGGCTTGGAGGCCACGTAGCAGTGAGTGCCCCCTGATCCATTGAGGAAGTACTTAGAGGACTTCTCCCTAAAGGGAACACCTTTTCCTGCATTCATCTGGGTGCAGTGGGGCTGCACATCTCTCCCACACCTAAGAATGTGTTCTGGAATTCTGAGTGCAGGGAAGTTCCTCCAACTGACAGCAGCGCCTGGGTTCTAATTGAATCCCTTTGCTTGTCTTCCCTGATGGAAAGCCTAGGCGGGAGTGCGGGGGAAAGTGTGGTTTGGGCTCCAAAACCAAGTATTTGCGATGACCTCTCTATGGTTTGTGGAGGTGTTTAAACTACATCCCTAACCTGGGAACACCTGTGCCCCCATAAAGATCCGTGGAGTCTGTTTCCACACCTCCAGCACACACACGAACACTTGCACAGTTATCCTGAGAGTGGGCAGCCTCCTCCAACTGAGAGCAGGGCCTTGGTTCTTATAAAATCGCTTAACTTGTCTACCCTGTTTGGTTGCCTGATACGGAGTGCTGGGGAAAGGGTGGGTTGGGCTCTAAATCCAAGTATTAGCGAGTGCTTCTCCATGGGATTTGGAGGTTATTAACCAAAAGCCCACAATATGGGAATACCTGTGCTCCTTGAAAAAAGCGTGGACTCTGTATCCCCACCACCAGAACACACATGAAGAAGTTTTCTGCTATCCTGAGTGTGGGCTGGCAATTTCAGGTGACAGAAGCGGCTGGGTTCTAATAGAATCCCTTAGCTTGTAATCCCTGAGTGTTTCCCTAGGACTGACTCTGAGAGAAACCTGGGGGTTGGGCTTTGAGGCCAAATAGTAGCGAGTGTCCCCGATGGACTGAGGAAGTGTTTAGATGAATTCTCCATAAAGGGAAACACCTGAGCACCCATTCATCTGCGTGGAGTGGGGCTTCAAATCTCCCCACCACACAAGGTTGGGTTCCAGTATCCTGTGGGTGGGGTAGTTCCTCCAACTGACATCAGCGTCTTGGTTTGAATAGAATCCCTTTGCTTGTCTTCCCTGATGGTTTGCCTAGGCCAGTGTGTGGTTGAAAGTGGGATTTGGGATCTAAAACTAAGTATGAGCGTGTGCCTCTCCATGGGTAGTGGAGATGTTTAAACTACAACCCACAACTTGGGAATTACTGTGACCCCTGAAAAATGCGTGTGCTATGTTTCCCCACGTCCAGCACACACAGGAAGAAGTGTTCTGGGGTTCTGAGTGTGGGGAGGTTCCTCCAACAGACAGCAGCACCTGGGTTGTAATAGAATCCCTTAGCTTGACTTCCCTAAGTGTTTTCCTAGGCCTAGCAGTAAGCGATGGTGGGGGATGGGCTCTAAAGCCAAGTATTAGCGAGTGCATCTCTGTGGGTAGTGGAGGGTTTTAAACTACTTCCCCAACCTTGGAACACCTGTGCCCCATAAAGATGCGTGGAATCTGTTTCCCCACCTCCAGCACACACACGGAGACGTGCTCAGGTATCCTGATTGTGGGGAGGCTCCTCCAAATGACAGCAGCGCCTGGGTTCTTAAAGAATCCCTTAGCTTGTCTTCCCTGATAGCATGCCTAGGCTGGAGAGTGGGTGAAAGTGGGGGTTGGGCTCTAAACCAAGTATAAGCGAGAGCCTATCCATGGGATGTGGGTTTTTAACCTACAACCCACAACCATGGAATAGATGTGCCCCCTGAAAGATGCTTTGACTGTTTCCCTACATCCAGCACACACACGAAGATGTGTTCTGGTATTCTGAGTGTGGGGAAGTTCCTCAAACTGACAGCAGCACCTGGATTCCATTAGTATCCCTTAGCTTCTGTTCCCTGAGTGTTCTCTTAGACCAGGCCATGAGGGAAAGCTGGGGGTTGGGCTTGGAGGCCACGTAGCAGTGAGTGCCCCCTGATCCTTTGAGGAAGTACTTAGAGGACTTCTCCCTAAACGGAACATCTTTTCCTCCATTCATCTGGGTGCAGTGGGGCTGCACATCTCTCCCACACCTAAGAATGTGTTCTGGAATTCTGAGTGCAGGGAAGTTCCTCCAACTGACAGCAGCGCCTGGGTTCTAATTGAATTCCTTTGCTTGTCTTCCCTGATGGAAAGCCTAGGCGGGAGTGCGGGGGAAAGTGTGGTTTGGGCTCCAAACCCAAGTATTTGCGATGACCTCTCTATGGTTTGTGGAGGTGTTTAAACTACATCACTAACCTGGGAACACCTGTGCCCCCATAAAGATCCGTGGAGTCTGTTTCCACACCTCCAGCACACACACGAACACTTGCACAGTTATCCTGAGAGTGGGCAGCCTCCTCCAACTGAGAGCAGGGCCTTGGTTCTTATAAAATCGCTTAACTTGTCTACCCTGTTTGGTTGCCTGATACGGAGTGCTGGGGAAAGGGTGGGTTGGGCTCTAAATCCAAGTATTAGCGAGTGCTTCTCCATGGGATTTGGAGGTTATTAACCAAAAGCCCACAACATGGGAATACCTGTGCTCCTTGAAAAAAGCGTGGACTCTGTATCCCCACCACCAGAACACACATGAAGAAGTTTTCTGCTCTCCTGAGTGTGGGCTGGCAATTTCAGGTGACAGAAGCGGCTGGGTTCTAATAGAATCCCTTAGCTTGTAATCCCTGAGTGTTTCCCTAGGACTGACTCTGAGAGAAACCTGGTTGTTGGGCTTTGAGGCCAAATAATAGCGAGTGTCCCCAATGGACTGAGGAAGTATTTAGATGAATTCTCCATAAAGGGAACACCTGAGCACCCATTCATCTGCGTGGACTGGGGCTTCAAATCTCCCCACCACACAAGGTTGGGTTCCAGTATCCTGAGGGTGGGGTAGTTCCTCCAACTGACATCAGCGTCTTGGTTTGAATAGAATCCCTTTGCTTGTCTTCCCTGATGGTTTGCCTAGGCCAGTGTGTGGTTGAAAGTGGGATTTGGGATCTAAAACTAAGTATTAGCGTGTGCCTCTCCATGGGTAGTGGAGATGTTTAAACTACAACCCACAACTTGGGAATTACTGTGAACCCTGAAAAATGCGTGTGCTATGTTTCCCCACGTCCAGCACACACAGGAAGAAGTGTTCTGGGGTTCTGAGTGTGGGGAGGTTCCTCCAACAGACAGCAGCACCTGGGTTGTAATAGAATCCCTTAGCTTGACTTCCCGAAGTGTTTTCCTAGGCCTAGCAGTAAGCGATGGTGGGGGATGGGCTCTAAAGCCAAGTATTAGCGAGTGCATCTCTGTGGGTAGTGGAGGGTTTTAAACTACTTCCCCAACCTTGGAACACCTGTGCCCCATAAGGATGCGTGGAATCTGTTTCCCCACCTCCAGCACACACACGGAGACGTGCTCAGGTATACTGATTGTGGGGAGGCTCCTCCAAATGACAGCAGCGCCTGGGTTCTAAAAGAATCCCTTAGCTTGTCTTCCCTGATGGCATGGCTAGGCTGGAGAGTGGGGGAAAGTGGGGGTTGGGCTCTAAACCAAGTATAAGCGAGAGCCTATCCATGGGATGTGGGTATTTAACCTATAACCCACAACCATGGAATAAATGTGCAACCTGAATGATGCTTTGACTGTTTCCCTACATCCAGCACACACACGAAGATGTGTTCTGGTATTCTGAGTGTGGGGAAGTTCCTCAAACTGACAGCAGCACCTGGATTCCATTAGTATCCCTTAGCTTCTCTTCCCTGAGTGTTCTCTCAGACCAGGCCATGAGGGAAAGCTGGGGGTTGGGCTTGGAGGCCACGTAGCAGTGAGTGCCCCCTGATCCATTGAGGAAGTACTTAGAGGACTTGTCCCTAAAGGGAACACCTTTTCCTGCATTCATCTGGGTGCAGTGGGGCTGCACAACTCTCCCACACCTAAGAATGTGTTCTGGAATTCTGAGTGCAGGGAAGTTCCTCCAACTGACAGCAGAGCCTGGGTTCTAATTGAATCCCTTTGCTTGTCTTCCCTGATGGAAAGCCTAGGCGGGAGTGCGGGGGAAAGTGTGGTTTGGGCTCCAAAACCAAGTATTTGCGATGACCTCTCTATGGTTTGTGGAGGTGTTTAAACTACATCCCTAACCTGGGAACACCTGTGCCCCCATAAAGATCCGTGGAGTCTGTTTCCACACCTCCAGCACACACACGAACACTTGCACAGTTATCCTGAGAGTGGGCAGCCTCCTCCAACTGAGAGCAGGGCCTTGGTTCTTATAAAATCGCTTAACTTGTCTACCCTGTTTGGTTGCCTGATACGGAGTGCTGGGGAAAGGGTGGGTTGGGCTCTAAATCCAAGTATTAGCGAGTGCTTCTCCATGGGATTTGGAGGTTATTAACCAAAAGCCCACAACATGGGAATACCTGTGCTCCTTGAAAAAAGCGTGGACTCTGTATCCCCACCACCAGAACACACATGAAGAAGTTTTCTGCTCTCCTGAGTGTGGGCTGGCAATTTCAGGTGACAGAAGCGGCTGGGTTCTAATAGAATCCCTTAGCTTGTAATCCCTGAGTGTTTCCCTAGGACTGACTCTGAGAGAAACCTGGGGGTTGGGTTTTGAGGACAAATAGTAGCGAGTGTCCCCAATGGAGTGAGGAATTATTTAGATGAATTCTCCATAAAGGGAAACACCTGAGCACCCATTCATCTGCGTGGAGTGGGGCTTCAAATCTCCCCACCACACAAGGTTGGGTTCCAGTATCCTGAGGGTGGGGTAGTTCCTCCAACTGACATCAGCGTCTTGGTTTGAATAGAATCCCTTTGCGTGTCTTCCCTGATGGTTTGCCTAGGCCAGTGTGTGGTTGAAAGTGGGATTTGGGATCTAAAACTAAGTATTAGCGTGTGCCTCTCCATGGGTAGTGGAGATGTTTAAACTACAACCCACAACTTGGGAATTACTGTGACCCCTGAAAAATGCGTGTGCTATGTTTCCCCACGTCCAGCACACACAGGAAGAAGTGTTCTGGGGTTCTGAGTGTGGGGAGGTTCCTCCAACAGACAGCAGCACCTGGGTTGTAATAGAATCCATTAGCTTGTCTTCCCTAAGTGTTTTCCTTGGCTTAGCATTAAGCGATGGTGGGGGATGGGCTCTAAAACCAAGTATTAGCGAGTGCATCTCTGTGGGTAGTGGAGGGTTTAAAACTACTTCCCCAACCTTGGAACACCTGTGCCCCATAAAGATGCGTGGAATCTGTTTCCCCACCTCCAGCACACACACGGAGACGTGCTCAGGTATCCTGATTGTGGGGAGGCTCCTCCAAATGACAGCAGCGCCTGGGTTCTAAAGAATCCCTTAGCTTGTCTTCCCTGATGGCATGCCTAGGCTGGAGAGTGGGGGAATGTGGGTGTTGGGCTCTAAACCAAGTATAAGCGAGAGCCTATCCATGGGATGTGGGTTTTTAACCTACAACCCACAACCATGGAATAAATGTGCCCCCTGAAAGATGCTTTGACTTTTTCCCTACATCCAGCACACACACGAAGATGTGTTCTGGTATTCTGAGTGTGGGGAAGTTCCTCAAACTGACTGCAGCACCTGGATTCCATTAGTATCCCTTAGCTTCTGTTTCCTGAGTGTTCTCTTAGACCAGGCCATGAGGGAAAGCTGGGGGTTGGGCTTGGAGGCCACGTAGCAGTGAGTGCCACCTGATCCATTGAGGAAGTACTTAGAGGACTTCTCCCTAAACGGAACACATTTTCCTCCATTCATCTGGTTGCAGTGGGGCTGCACATCTCTCCCACACCTAAGAATGTGTTCTGGAATTCTGAGTGCAGGGAAGTTCCTCCAACTGACAGCAGCGCCTGGGTTCTAATTGAATTCCTTTGCTTGTCTTCCCTGATGGAAAGCCTAGGCGGGAGTGCGGGGGAAAGTGTGGTTTGGGCTCCAAAACCAAGTATTTGCGATGACCTCTCTATGGTTTGTGGAGGTGTTTAAACTACATCCCTAACCTGGGAACACCTGTGCCCCCATAAAGATCCGTGGAGTCTGTTTCCACACCTCCAGCACACACACGAACACTTGCACTGTTATCCTGAGAGTGGGCAGCCTCCTCCAACTGAGAGCAGGGCCTTGGTTCTTATAAAATCGCTTAACTTGTCTACCCTGTTTGGTTGCCTGATACGGAGTGCTGGGGAAAGGGTGGGTTGGGCTCTAAATCCAAGTATTAGCGAGTGCTTCTCCATGGGATTTGGAGGTTATTAACCAAAAGCCCACAACATGGGAATACCTGTGCTCCTTGAAAAAAGCGTGGACTCTGTATCCCCACCACCAGAACACACATGAAGAAGTTTTCTGCTATCCTGAGTGTGGGCTGGCAATTTCAGGTGACAGAAGCGGCTGGGTTCTAATAGAATCCCTTAGCTTGTAATCCCTGAGTGTTTCCCTAGGACTGACTCTGAGAGAAACCTGGGGGTTGGGCTTTGAGGCCAAATAATAGCGAGTGTTCCCGATGGACTGAGGAAGTATTTAGATGAATTCTCCATAAAGGGAAACACCTGAGCACCCATTCATCTGCGTGGACTGGGGCTTCAAATCTCCCCACCATACAAGGTTGGGTTCCAGTATCCTGAGGGTGGGGTAGTTCCTCCAACTGACATCAGCGTCTTGGTTTGAATAGAATCCATTTGCTTGTCTTCCCTGATGGTTTGCCTAGGCCAGTGTGTGGTTGAAAGTGGGATTTGGGATCTAAAACTAAGTATTAGCGTGTGCCTCTTCATGGGTAGTGGAGATGTTTAAACTACAACCCACAACTTGGGAATTACTGTGACCCCTGAAAAATGCGTGTGCTATGTTTCCCCACGTCCAGCACACACAGGAAGAAGTGTTCTGGGGTTCTGAGTGTGGGGAGGTTCCTCCAACAGACAGCAGCACCTGGGTTGTAATAGAATCCCTTAGCTTGACTTCCCTAAGTGTTTTCCTAGGCCTAGCAGTAAGCGATGGTGGGGGATGGGCTCTAAAGCCAAGTATTAGCGAGTGCATCTCTGTGGGTAGTGGAGGGTTTTAAACTACTTCCCCAACCTTGGAACACCTGTGCCCCATAAAGATGCGTGGAATCTGTTTCCCCACCTCCAGCACACACACGGAGACGTGCTCAGGTATCCTGATTGTGGGGAGGCTCCTCCAAATGACAGCAGCGCCTGGGTTCTAAAAGAATCCCTTAGCTTGTCTTCCCTGATGGCATGGCTAGGCTGGAGAGTGGGGGAAAGTGGGGGTTGGGCTCTAAACCAAGTATAAGCGAGAGCCTATCCATGGGATGTGGGTTTTTAACCTACAACCCACAACCATGGAATAAATGTGCAACCTGAATGATGCTTTGACTGTTTCCCTACATCCAGCACACACACGAAGATGTGTTCTGGTATTCTGAGTGTGGGGAAGTTCCTCAAACTGACAGCAGCACCTGGATTCCATTAGTATCCCTTAGCTTCTGTTCCCTGAGTGTTCTCTCAGACCAGGCCATGACGGAAAGCTGGGGGTTGGGCTTGGAGGCCACGTAGCAGTGAGTGCCCCCTGATCCATTGAGGAAGTACTTAGAGGACTTGTCCCTAAAGGGAACACCTTTTCCTGCATTCATCTGGGTGCAGTGGGGCTGCACAAATCTCCCACACCTAAGAATGTGTTCTGGAATTCTGAGTGCAGGGAAGTTCCTCCAACTGACAGCAGCGCCTGGGTTCTAATTGAATCCCTTTGCTTGTCTTCCCTGATGGAAAGCCTAGGCGGGAGTGCGGGGGAAAGTGTGGTTTGGGCTCCAAAACCAAGTATTTGCGATGACCTCTCTATGGTTTGTGGAGGTTTTTAAACTACATCCCTAACCTGGGAACACCTGTGCCCCCATAAAGATCCGTGGAGTCTGTTTCCACACCTCCAGCACACACACGAACACTTGCACAGTTATCCTGAGAGTGGGCAGCCTCCTCCAACTGAGAGCAGGGCCTTGGTTCTTATAAAATCGCTTAACTTGTCTACCCTGTTTGTTTGCCTGATACGGAGTGCTGGGGAAAGGGTGGGTTGGGCTCTAAATCCAAGTATTAGCGAGTGCTTCTCCATGGGATTTGGAGGTTATTAACCAAAAGCCCACAACATGGGAATACCTGTGCTCCTTGAAAAAAGCGTGGACTCTGTATCCCCACCACCAGAACACACATGAAGAAGTTTTCTGCTATCCTGAGTGTGGGCTGGCAATTTCAGGTGACAGAAGCGGCTGGGTTCTAATAGAATCCCTTAGCTTGTAATCCCTGAGTGTTTCCCTAGGACTGACTCTGAGAGAAACCTGGGGGTTGGGCTTTGAGGCCAAATAGTAGCGAGTGTCCCCAATGGAGTGAGGAATTATTTAGATGAATTCTCCATAAAGGGAAACACCTGAGCACCCATTCATCTGCGTGGAGTGGGGCTTCAAATCTCCCCACCACACAAGGTTGGGTTCCAGTATCCTGAGGGTGGGGTAGTTCCTCCAACTGACATCAGCGTCTTGGTTTGAATAGAATCCCTTTGCGTGTCTTCCCTGATGGTTTGCCTAGGCCAGTGTGTGGTTGAAAGTGGGATTTGGGATCTAAAACTAAGTATTAGCGTGTGCCTCTCCATGGGTAGTGGAGATGTTTAAACTACAACCCACAACTTGGGAATTACTGTGACCCCTGAAAAATGCGTGTGCTATGTTTCCCCACGTCCAGCACACACAGGAAGAAGTGTTCTGGGGTTCTGAGTGTGGGGAGGTTCCTCCAACAGACAGCAGCACCTGGGTTGTAATAGAATCCCTTAGCTTGACTTCCCTAAGTGTTTTCCTTGGCTTAGCATTAAGCGATGGTGGGGGATGGGCTCTAAAACCAAGTATTAGCGAGTGCATCTCTGTGGGTAGTGGAGGGTTTAAAACTACTTCCCCAACCTTGGAACACCTGTGCCCCATAAAGATGCGTGCAATCTGTTTCCCCACCTCCAGCACACACACGGAGACGTGCTCAGGTATCCTGATTGTGGGGAGGCTCCTCCAAATGACAGCAGCGCCTGGGTTCTAAAGAATCCCTTAGCTTGTCTTCCCTGATGGCATGCCAAGGCTGGAGAGTGGGGGAATGTGGGTGTTGGGCTCTAAACCAAGTATAAGCGAGAGCCTATCCATGGGATGTGGGTTTTTAACCTACAACCCACAACCATGGAATAAATGTGCCCCCTGAAAGATGCTTTGACTGTTTCCCTACATCCAGCACACACACGAAGATGTGTTCTGGTATTCTGAGTGTGGGGAAGTTCCTCAAACTGACAGCAGCACCTGGATTCCATTAGTATCCCTTAGCTTCTGTTCCCTGAGTGTTCTTTTAGGCCAGGCCATGGGGGAAAGCTGGGGGTTGGGCGTGGAGGCCACGTAGCAGTGAGTGCCCCCTGATCCATTGAGGAAGTACTTAGAGGACTTCTCCCTAAAGGGAACATCTTTTCCTGCATTCATCTGGGTGCAGTGGGGCTGCACATCCCTCCCACACCTAAGAATGTGTTCTGGAATTCTGAGTGCAGGGAAGTTCCTCCAACTGACAGCAGCGCCTGGGTTCTAATTGAATCCCTTTGCTTGTCTTCCCTGATGGAAAGCCTAGGCGGGAGTGCGGGGGAAAGTGTGGTTTGGGCTCCAAAACCAAGTATTGGCGATGACCTCTCTATGGTTTGTGGAGGTGTTTAAACTACATCCCTAACCTGGGAACACCTGTGCCCCCATAAAGATCCGTGGAGTCTGTTTCCACACCTCCAGCACACACACGAACACTTGCACAGTTATCCTGAGAGTGGGCAGCCTCCTCCAACTGAGAGCAGGGCCTTGGTTCTTATAAAATCGCTTAACTTGTCTACCCTGTTTGGTTGCCTGATACGGAGTGCTGGGGAAAGGGTGGGTTGGGCTCTAAATCCAAGTATTAGCGAGTGCTTCTCCATGGGATTTGGAGGTTATTAACCAAAAGCCCACAACATGGGAATACCTGTGCTCCTTGAAAAAAGCGTGGACTCTGTATCCCCACCACCAGAACACACATGAAGAAGTTTTCTGCTATCCTGAGTGTGGGCTGGCAATTTCAGGTGACAGAAGCGGCTGGGTTCTAATAGAATCCCTTAGCTTGTAATCCCTGAGTGTTTCCCTAGGACTGACTCTGAGAGAAACCTGGGGGTTGGGCTTTGAGGCCAAATAGTAGCGAGTGTCCCCGATGGACTGAGGAAGTATTAAGATGAATTCTCCATAAAGGGAAACACCTGAGCACCCATTCATCTGCGTGGATTGGGGCTTCAAATCTCCCCACCACACAAGGTTGGGTTCCAGTATCCTGAGGGTGGGGTAGTTCCTCCAACTGACATCAGCGTCTTGGTTTGAATAGAATCCCTTTGCTTGTCTTCCCTGATGGTGTGCCTAGGCCAGTGTGTGGTTGGAAGTGGGATTTGGGATCTAAAACTAAGTATTAGCGTGTGCCTCTCCATGGGTAGTGGAGATGTTTAAACTACAACCCACAACTTGGGAATTACTGTGACCCCTGAAAAATGCGTGTGCTATGTTTCCCCACGTCCAGCACACACAGGAAGAAGTGTTCTGGGGTTCTGAGAGTGGGGAGGTTCCTCCAACAGACAGCAGCACCTGGGTTGTAATAGAATCCCTTAGCTTGACTTCCCTAAGTGTTTTCCTAGGCCTAGCAGTAAGCGATGGTGGGGGATGGGCTCTAAAGCCAAGTATTAGCGAGTGCATCTCTGTGGGTAGTGGAGGGTTTTAAACTCCTTCTCCAACCTTGGAACACCTGTGCCCCATAAAGATGCGTGGAATCTGTTTCCCCACCTCCAGCACACACACGGAGACGTGCTCAGGTATCCTGATTGTGGGGAGGCTCCTCCAAATGACAGCAGCGCCTGGGTTCTAAAAGAATCCCTTAGCTTGTCTTCCCTGATGGCATGCCTAGGCTGGAGAGTGGGGGAAAGTGGGGGTTGGGCTCTAAACCAAGTATAAGCGAGAGCCTATCCATGGGATGTGGGTTTTTAACCTACAACCCACAACCATGGAATAAATGTGCCCCCTGAAAGATGCTTTGACTGTTTCCCTACATCCAGCACACACACGAAGAAGTGTTCTGGTATTCTGAGTGTGGGGAAGTTCCTCTAACTGACAGCAGCACCTGGATTCCATTAGTATCCCTTAGCTTCTGTTCCCTGAGTGTTCTCTTAGACCAGGCCATGAGGGAAAGCTGGGGGTTGGGCTTGGAGGCCACGTAGCAGTGAGTGCCCCCTGATTCATTGAGGAAGTACTTAGAGGACTTCTCCCTAAACGGAACACCTATTCCTCCATTCATCTGGGTGCAGTGGGGCTGCACATCCCTCCCACACCTAAGAATGTGTTCTGGAATTCTGAGTGCAGGGAAGTTCCTCCAACTGACAGCAGCGCCTGGGTTCTAATTGAATCCCTTTGCTTGTCTTCCCTGATGGAAAGCCTAGGCGGGAGTGCGGGGGAAAGTGTGGTTTGGGCTCCAAAACCAAGTATTGGCGATGACCTCTCTATGGTTTGTGGAGGTGTTTAAACTACATCCCTAACCTGGGAACACCTGTGCCCCCATAAAGATCCGTGGAGCCTGTTTCCACACCTCCAGCACACACACGAACACTTGCACAGTTATCCTGAGAGTGGGCAGCCTCCTCCAACTGAGAGCAGGGCCTTGGTTCTTATAAAATCGCTTAACTTGTCTACCCTGTTTGGTTGCCTGATACGGAGTGCTGGGGAAAGGGTGGGTTGGGCTCTAAATCCAAGTATTAGCGACTGCTTCTCCATGGGATTTGGAGGTTATTAACCAAAAGCCCACAACATGGGAATACCTGTGCTCCTTGAAAAAAGCGTGGACTCTGTATCCCCACCACCAGAACACACATGAAGAAGTTTTCTGCTATCCTGAGTGTGGGCTGGCAATTTCAGGTGACAGAAGCGGCTGGGTTCTAATAGAATCCCTTAGCTTGTAATCCCTGAGTGTTTCCCTAGGACTGACTCTGAGAGAAACCTGGGGGTTGGGCTTTGAGGCCAAATAGTAGCGAGTGTCCCCGATGGACTGAGGAAGTATTTAGATGAATTCTCCATAAAGGGAAACACCTGAGCACCCATTCATCTGCGTGGATTGGGGCTTCAAATCTCCCCACCACACAAGGTTGGGTTCCAGTATCCTGAGGGTGGGGTAGTTCCTCCAACTGACATCAGCGTCTTGGTTTGAATAGAATCCCTTTGCTTGTCTTCCCTGATGGTTTGCCTAGGCCAGTGTGTGGTTGAAAGTGGGATTTGGGATCTAAAACTAAGTATTAGCGTGTGCCTCTCCATGGGTAGTGGAGATGTTTAAACTACAACCCACAACTTGGGAATTACTGTGACCCCTGAAAAATGCGTGTGCTATGTTTCCCCACGTCCAGCACACACAGGAAGAAGTGTTCTGGGGTTCTGAGAGTGGGGAGGTTCCTCCAACAGACAGCAGCACCTGGGTTGTAATAGAATCCCTTAGCTTGACTTCCCTAAGTGTTTTCCTAGGCCTAGCAGTAAGCGATGGTGGGGGATGGGCTCTAAAGCCAAGTATTAGCGAGTGCATCTCTGTGGGTAGTGGAGGGTTTTAAACTCCTTCTCCAACCTTGGAACACCTGTGCCCCATAAAGATGCGTGGAATCTGTTTCCCCACCTCCAGCACACACACGGAGACGTGCTCAGGTATCCTGATTGTGGGGAGGCTCCTCCAAATGACAGCAGCGCCTGGGTTCTAAAAGAATCCCTTAGCTTGTCTTCCCTGATGGCATGCCTAGGCTGGAGAGTGGGGGAAAGTGGGGGTTGGGCTCTAAACCAAGTATAAGCGAGAGCCTATCCATGGGATGTGGGTTTTTAACCTACAACCCACAACCATGGAATAAATGTGCCCCCTGAAAGATGCTTTGACTGTTTCCCTAAATCCAGCACACACACGAAGATGTGTTCTTGTATTCTGAGTGTGGGGATGTTCCTCAAACTGACAGCAGCACCAGGATTCTATTAGTATCCCTTAGCTTCTGTTCCCTGAGTGTTCTTTTAGGCCAGGCCATGAGGGAAAGCTGGGGGTTGGGCTTGGAGGCCACGTAGCAGTCAGTGCCCCCTGATTCATTGAGGAAGTACTTAGAGGACTTCTCCCTAAAGGGATCACCTTTTCCTGCATTCATCTGGGGGCAGTGGGGCTGCACATCTCTCCCACACCTAAGAATGTGTTCTGGAATTCTGAGTGCAGGGAAGTTCCTCCAACTGACAGCAGCGCCTGGGTTCTAATTGAATCCCTTTGCTTGTCTTCCCTGATGGAAAGCCTAGGCGGGAGTGCGGGGGAAAGTGTGGTTTGGGCTCCAAAACCAAGTATTTGCGATGACCTCTCTATGGTTTGTGGAGGTGTTTAAACTACATCCCTAACCTGGGAACACCTGTGCCCCCATAAAGATCCGTGGAGTCTGTTTCCACACCTCCAGCACACACACGAACACTTGCACAGTTATCCTGAGAGTGGGCAGCCTCCTCCAACTGAGAGCAGGGCCTTGGTTCTTATAAAATCGCTTAACTTGTCTACCCTGTTTGGTTGCCTGATACGGAGTGCTGGGGAAAGGGTGGGTTGGGCTCTAAATCCAAGTATTAGCGAGTGCTTCTCCATGGGATTTGGAGGTTATTAACCAAAAGCCCACAACATGGGAATACCTGTGCTCCTTGAAAAAAGCGTGGACTCTGTATCCCCACCACCAGAACACACATGAAGAAGTTTTCTGCTATCCTGAGTGTGGGCTGGCAATTTCAGGTGACAGAAGCGGCTGGGTTCTAATAGAATCCCTTAGCTTGTAATCCCTGAGTGTTTCCCTAGGACTGACTCTGAGAGAAACCTGGGGGTTGGGCTTTGAGGCCAAATAGTAGCGAGTGTCCCCGATGGACTGAGGAAGTATTTAGATGAATTCTCCATAAAGGGAAACACCTGAGCACCCATTCATCTGCGTGGAGTGGGGCTTCAAATCTCCCCACCACACAAGGTTGGGTTCCAGTATCCTGAGGGTGGGGTAGTTCCTCCAACTGACATCAGCGTCTTGGTTTGAATAGAATCCCTTTGCTTGTCTTCCCTGATGGTGTGCCTAGGCCAGTGTGTGGTTGAAAGTGGGATTTGGGATCTAAAACTAAGTATTAGCGTGTGCCTCTCCATGGGCAGTGGAGATGTTTAAACTACAACCCACAACTTGGGAATTACTGTGACCCCTGAAAAATGCGTGTGCTATGTTTCCCCACGTCCAGCACACACAGGAAGAAGTGTTCTGGGGTTCTGAGAGTGGGGAGGTTCCTCCAACAGACAGCAGCACCTGGGTTGTAATAGAATCCCTTAGCTTGACTTCCCTAAGTGTTTTCCTAGGCTTAGCAGTAAGCGATGGTGGGGGATGGGCTCTAAAGCCAAGTATTAGCGAGTGCATCTCTGTGGGTAGTGGAGGGTTTTAAACTACTTCCCGAACCTTGGAACACCTGTGCCCCATAAAGATGCGTGGAATCTGTTTCCCCACCTCCAGCACACACACGGAGACGTGCTCAGGTATCCTGATTGTGGGGAGGCTCCTCCAAATGACAGCAGCGCCTGGGTTCTTAAAGAATCCCTTAGCTAGTCTTCCTTGATGGCATGCCTAGGCTGGAGAGTGGGGGAAAGTGGGGGTTGGGCTCTAAACCAAGTATAAGCGAGAGCCTATCCATGGGATGTGGGTTTTTAACCTACAACCCACAACCATGGAATAAATGTGCCCCCTGAAAGATGCTTTGACTGTTTCCCTACATCCAGCACACACACGAAGATGTGTTCTTGTATTCTGAGTGTGGGGATGTTCCTCAAACTGACAGCAGCACCTGGATTCTATTAGTATCCCTTAGCTTCTGTTCCCTGAGTGTTCTTTTAGGCCAGGCCATGAGGGAAAGCTGGGGGTTGGGCTTGGAGGCTACGTAGCAGTGAGTGCCCCCTGATTCATTGAGGAAGTACTTAGAGGACTTCTCCCTAAAGGGAACACCTTTTCCTGCATTCATCTGGGGGCAGTGGGGCTGCACATCTCTCCCACACCTAAGAATGTGTTCTGGAATTCTGAGTGCAGGGAAGTTCCTCCAACTGACAGCAGCGCCTGGGTTCTAATTGAATCCCTTTGCTTGTCTTCCCTGATGGAAAGCCTAGGCGGGAGTGCGGGGGAAAGTGTGGTTTGGGCTCCAAAACCAAGTATTTGCGATGACCTCTCTATGGTTTGTGGAGGTGTTTAAACTACATCCCTAACCTGGGAACACCTGTGCCCCCATAAAGATCCGTGGAGTCTGTTTCCACACCTCCAGCACACACACGAACACTTGCACAGTTATCCTGAGAGTGGGCAGCCTCCTCCAACTGAGAGCAGGGCCTTGGTTCTTATAAAATCGCTTAACTTGTCTACCCTGTTTGGTTGCCTGATACGGAGTGCTGGGGAAAGGGTGGGTTGGGCTCTAAATCCAAGTATTAGCGAGTGCTTCTCCATGGGATTTGGAGGTTATTAACCAAAAGCCCACAACATGGGAATACCTGTGCTCCTTGAAAAAAGCGTGGACTCTGTATCCCCACCACCAGAACACACATGAAGAAGTTTTCTGCTATCCTGAGTGTGGGCTGGCAATTTCAGGTGACAGAAGCGGCTGGGTTCTAATAGAATCCCTTAGCTTGTAATCCCTGAGTGTTTCCCTAGGACTGACTCTGAGAGAAACCTGGGGGTTGGGCTTTGAGGCCAAATAGTAGCGAGTGTCCCCGATGGACTGAGGAAGTATTTAGATGAATTCTCCATAAAGGGAAACACCTGAGCACCCATTCATCTGCGTGGAGTGGGGCTTCAAATCTCCCCACCACACAAGGTTGGGTTCCAGTATCCTGAGGGTGGGGTAGTTCCTCCAACTGACATCAGCGTCTTGGTTTGAATAGAATCCATTTGCTTGTCTTCCCTGATGGTATGCCTAGGCCAGTGTGTGGTTGAAAGTGGGATTTGGGATCTAAAACTAAGTATTAGCGTGTGCCTCTCCATGGGTAGTGGAGATGTTTAAACTACAACCCACAACTTGGGAATTACTGTGACCCCTGAAAAATGCGTGTGCTATGTTTCTCCACGTCCAGCACACACAGGAAGAAGTGTTCTGGGGTTCTGAGTGTGGGGAGGTTCCTCCAACAGACAGCAGCACCTGGGTTGTAATAGAATCCCTTAGCTTGACTTCCCTAAGTGTTTTCCTAGGCCTAGCAGTAAGCGATGGTGGGGGATGGGCTCTAAAGCCAAGTATTAGTGAGTGCATCTCTGTGGGTAGTGGAGGGTTTTAAACTACTTCCCCAACCTTGGAACACCTGTGCCCCATAAAGATGCGTGGAATCTGTTTCCCCACCTCCAGCACACACACGGAGACGTGCTCAGGTATCCTGATTGTGGGGAGGCTCCTCCAAATGACAGCAGCGCCTGGGTTCTAAAAGAATCCCTTAGCTTGTCTTCCCTGATGGCATGCCTAGGCTGGAGATTGGGGGAAAGTGGGGGTTGGGCTCTAAACCAAGTATAAGCGAGAGCCTATACATGGGATGTGGGTTTTTATCCTACAACCAACAACCATGGAATAAATGTGCCCCCTGAAAGATGCTTTGACTGTTTCCCTAAATCCAGCACACACTCGAATAATTGTTCTGGTATTTTGAGTGTGGGGAAGTTCCTCAAACAGACAGAAGCACCTGGATTCTATTGGTATCCCTTAGCTTCTGTTCCCTGAGTGTTCCCTTAGACCAGGCCATGAGGGAAAGCTGGGGGTTGGGCTTGGAGGCCACGTAGCAGTGAGTGCCCCCTGATCCATTGAGGAAGTACTTAGAGGACTTCTCCCTAAACGGAACAACTTTTCCTCCATTCATCTGGGTGCAGTGGGGCTGCACATCTCTCCCACACCTAAGAATGTGTTCTGGAATTCTGAGTGCATGGAAGTTCCTCCAACTGACAGCAGCGCCTGGGTTCTAATTGAATCCCTTTGCTTGTCTTCCCTGATGGAAAGCCTAGGCGGGAGTGCGGGGGAAAGTGTGGTTTGGGCTCCAAAACCAAGTATTTGCGATGACCTCTCTATGGTTTGTGGAGGTGTTTAAACTACATCCCTAACCTGGGAACACCTGTGCCCCCATAAAGATCCGTGGAGTCTGTTTCCACACCTCCAGCACACACACGAACACTTGCACAGTTATCCTGAGAGTGGGCAGCCTCCTCCAACTGAGAGCAGGGCCTTGGTTCTTATAAAATCGCTTAACTTGTCTACCCTGTTTGGTTGCCTGATACGGAGTGCTGGGGAAAGGGTGGGTTGGGCTCTAAATCCAAGTATTAGCGAGTGCTTCTCCATGGGATTTGGAGGTTATTAACCAAAAGCCCACAACATGGGAATACCTGTGCTCCTTGAAAAAAGCGTGGACTCTGTATCCCCACCACCAGAACACACATGAAGAAGTTTTCTGCTATCCTGAGTGTGGGCTGGCAATTTCAGGTGACAGAAGCGGCTGGGTTCTAATAGAATCCCTTAGCTTGTAATCCCTGAGTGTTTCCCTAGGACTGACTCTGAGAGAAACCTGGGGGTTGGGCTTTGAGGCCAAATAGTAGCGAGTGTCCCCGATGGACTGAGGAAGTATTTAGATGAATTCTCCATAAAGGGAAACACCTGAGCACCCATTCATCTGCGTGGAGTGGGGCTTCAAATCTCCCCACCACACAAGGTTGGGTTCCAGTATCCTGAGGGTGGGGTAGTTCCTCCAACTGACATCAGCGTCTTGGTTTGAATAGAATCCCTTTGCTTGTCTTCCCTGATGGTATGCCTAGGCCAGTGTGTGGTTGAAAGTGGGATTTGGGATCTAAAACTAAGTATTAGCGTGTGCCTCTCCATGGGTAGTGGAGATGTTTAAACTACAACCCACAACTTGGGAATTACTGTGACCCCTGAAAAATGCGTGTGCTATGTTTCTCCACGTCCAGCACACACAGGAAGAAGTGTTCTGGGGTTCTGAGTGTGGGGAGGTTCCTCCAACAGACAGCAGCACCTGGGTTGTAATAGAATCCCTTAGCTTGACTTCCCTAAGTGTTTTCCTAGGCCTAGCAGTAAGCGATGGTGGGGGATGGGCTCTAAAGCCAAGTATTAGTGAGTGCATCTCTGTGGGTAGTGGAGGGTTTTAAACTACTTCCCCAACCTTGGAACACCTGTGCCCCATAAAGATGCGTGGAATCTGTTTCCCCACCTCCAGCACACACACGGAGACGTGCTCAGGTATCCTGATTGTGGGGAGGCTCCTCCAAATGACAGCAGCGCCTGGGTTCTAAAAGAATCCCTTAGCTTGTCTTCCCTGATGGCATGCCTAGGCTGGAGATTGGGGGAAAGTGGGGGTTGGGCTCTAAACCAAGTATAAGCGAGAGCCTATACATGGGATGTGGGTTTTTATCCTACAACCAACAACCATGGAATAAATGTGCCCCCTGAAAGATGCTTTGACTGTTTCCCTAAATCCAGCACACACTCGAATAATTGTTCTGGTATTTTGAGTGTGGGGAAGTTCCTCAAACAGACAGAAGCACCTGGATTCTATTGGTATCCCTTAGCTTCTGTTCCCTGAGTGTTCCCTTATACCAGGCCATGAGGGAAAGCTGGGGGTTGGGCTTGGAGGCCACGTAGCAGTGAGTGCCCCCTGATCCATTGAGGAAGTACTTAGAGGACTTCTCCCTAAACGGAACAACTTTTCCTCCATTCATCTGGGTGCAGTGGGGCTGCACATCTCTCCCACACCTAAGAATGTGTTCTGGAATTCTGAGTGCATGGAAGTTCCTCCAACTGACAGCAGCGCCTGGGTTCTAATTGAATCCCTTTGCTTGTCTTCCCTGATGGAAAGCCTAGGCGGGAGTGCGGGGGAAAGTGTGGTTTGGGCTCCAAAACCAAGTATTTGCGATGACCTCTCTATGGTTTGTGGAGGTGTTTAAACTACATCCCTAACCTGGGAACACCTGTGCCCCCATAAAGATCCGTGGAGTCTGTTTCCACACCTCCAGCACACACACGAACACTTGCACAGTTATCCTGAGAGTGGGCAGCCTCCTCCAACTGAGAGCAGGGCCTTGGTTCTTATAAAATCGCTTAACTTGTCTACCCTGTTTGGTTGCCTGATACGGAGTGCTGGGGAAAGGGTGGGTTGGGCTCTAAATCCAAGTATTAGCGAGTGCTTCTCCATGGGATTTGGAGGTTATTAACCAAAAGCCCACAACATGGGAATACCTGTGCTCCTTGAAAAAAGCGTGGACTCTGTATCCCCACCACCAGAACACACATGAAGAAGTTTTCTGCTATCCTGAGTGTGGGCTGGCAATTTCAGGTGACAGAAGCGGCTGGGTTCTAATAGAATCCCTTAGCTTGTAATCCCTGAGTGTTTCCCTAGGACTGACTCTGAGAGAAACCTGGGGGTTGGGCTTTGAGGCCAAATAGTAGCGAGTGTCCCCGATGGACTGAGGAAGTATTTAGATGAATTCTCCATAAAGGGAAACACCTGAGCACCCATTCATCTGCGTGGAGTGGGGCTTCAAATCTCCCCACCACACAAGGTTGGGTTCCAGTATCCTGAGGGTGGGGTAGTTCCTCCAACTGACATCAGCGTCTTGGTTTGAATAGAATCCCTTTGCTTGTCTTCCCTGATGGTATGCCTAGGCCAGTGTGTGGTTGAAAGTGGGATTTGGGATCTAAAACTAAGTATTAGCGTGTGCCTCTCCATGGGTAGTGGAGATGTTTAAACTACAACCCACAACTTGGGAATTACTGTGACCCCTGAAAAATGCGTGTGCTATGTTTCTCCACGTCCAGCACACACAGGAAGAAGTGTTCTGGGGTTCTGAGTGTGGGGAGGTTCCTCCAACAGACAGCAGCACCTGGGTTGTAATAGAATCCCTTAGCTTGACTTCCCTAAGTGTTTTCCTAGGCCTAGCAGTAAGCGATGGTGGGGGATGGGCTCTAAAGCCAAGTATTAGTGAGTGCATCTCTGTGGGTAGTGGAGGGTTTTAAACTACTTCCCCAACCTTGGAACACCTGTGCCCCATAAAGATGCGTGGAATCTGTTTCCCCACCTCCAGCACACACACGGAGACGTGCTCAGGTATCCTGATTGTGGGGAGGCTCCTCCAAATGACAGCAGCGCCTGGGTTCTAAAAGAATCCCTTAGCTTGTCTTCCCTGATGGCATGCCTAGGCTGGAGATTGGGGGAAAGTGGGGGTTGGGCTCTAAACCAAGTATAAGCGAGAGCCTATACATGGGATGTGGGTTTTTATCCTACAACCAACAACCATGGAATAAATGTGCCCCCTGAAAGATGCTTTGACTGTTTCCCTAAATCCAGCACACACTCGAATAATTGTTCTGGTATTTTGAGTGTGGGGAAGTTCCTCAAACAGACAGAAGCACCTGGATTCTATTGGTATCCCTTAGCTTCTGTTCCCTGAGTGTTCCCTTAGACCAGGCCATGAGGGAAAGCTGGGGGTTGGGCTTGGAGGCCACGTAGCAGTGAGTGCCCCCTGATCCATTGAGGAAGTACTTAGAGGACTTCTCCCTAAACGGAACACCTTTTCCTGCATTCATCTGGGTGCAGTGGGGCTGCACATCTCTCCCACACCTAAGAATGTGTTCTGGAATTCTGAGTGCAGGGAAGTTCCTCCAACTGACAGCAGCGCCTGGGTTCTAATTGAATCCCTTTGCTTGTCTTCCCTGATGGAAAGCCTAGGCGGGAGTGCGGGGGAAAGTGTGGTTTGGGCTCCAAAACCAAGTATTTGCGATGACCTCTCTATGGTTTGTGGAGGTGTTTAAACTACATCCCTAACCTGGGAACACCTGTGCCCCCATAAAGATCCGTGGAGTCTGTTTCCACACCTCCAGCACACACACGAACACTTGCACAGTTATCCTGAGAGTGGGCAGCCTCCTCCAACTGAGAGCAGGGCCTTGGTTCTTATAAAATCGCTTAACTTGTCTACCCTGTTTGGTTGCCTGATACGGAGTGCTGGGGAAAGGGTGGGTTGGGCTCTAAATCCAAGTATTAGCGAGTGCTTCTCCATGGGATTTGGAGGTTATTAACCAAAAGCCCACAACATGGGAATACCTGTGCTCCTTGAAAAAAGCGTGGACTCTGTATCCCCACCACCAGAACACACATGAAGAAGTTTTCTGCTATCCTGAGTGTGGGCTGGCAATTTCAGGTGACAGAAGCGGCTGGGTTCTAATAGAATCCCTTAGCTTGTAATCCCTGAGTGTTTCCCTAGGACTGACTCTGAGAGAAACCTGGGGGTTGGGCTTTGAGGCCAAATAGTAGCGAGTGTCCCCGATGGACTGAGGAAGTATTTAGATGAATTCTCCATAAAGGGAAACACCTGAGCACCCATTCATCTGCGTGGAGTGGGGCTTCAAATCTCCCCACCACACAAGGTTGAGTACCAGTATCCTGAGGGTGGGGTAGTTCCTCCAACTGACATCAGCGTCTTGGTTTGAATAGAATCCCTTTGCTTGTCTTCCCTGATGGTTTGCCTAGGCCAGTGTGTGGTTGAAAGTGGGATTTGGGATCTAAAACTAAGTATTAGCGTGTGCCTCTCCATGGGTAGTGGAGATGTTTAAACTACAACCCACAACTTGGGAATTACTGTGACCCCTGAAAAATGCGTGTGCTATGTTTCCCCACGTCCAGCACACACAGGAAGAAGTGTTCTGGGGTTCTGAGTGTGGGGAGGTTCCTCCAACAGACAGCAGCACCTGGGTTGTAATAGAATCCCTTAGCTTGACTTCCCTAAGTGTTTTCCTAGGCCTAGCAGTAAGCGATGGTGGGGGATGGGCTCTAAAGCCAAGTATTAGTGAGTGCATCTCTGTGGGTAGTGGAGGGTTTTAAACTACTTCCCCAACCTTGGAACACCTGTGCCCCATAAAGATGCGTGGAATCTGTTTCCCCACCTCCAGCACACACACGGAGACGTGCTCAGGTATCCTGATTGTGGGGAGGCTCCTCCAAATGACAGCAGCGCCTGGGTTCTAAAAGAATCCCTTAGCTTGTCTTCCCTGATGGCATGCCTAGGCTGGAGAGTGGGGGAAAGTGGGGGTTGGGCTCTAAACCAAGTATAAGCGAGAGCCTATCCATGGGATGTGGGTTTTTAACCTACAACCAACAACCATGGAATAAATGTGCCCCCTGAAAGATGCTTTGACTGTTTCCCTAAATCCAGCACACACACGAATAATTGTTCTCGTATTTTGAGTGTGGGGAAGTTCCTCAAACTGACAGAATTACCTGGATTCTATTGGTATCCCTTAGCTTCTGTTCCCTGAGTGTTCCCTTAGACAAGGCCATGAGGGAAAGCTGGGGGTTGGGCTTGGAGGCCACGTAGCAGTGAGTGCCCCCTGATCCATTGAGGAAGTACTTAGAGGACTTCTCCCTAAACGGAACACCTTTTCCTCCATTCATCTGGGTGCAGTGGGGCTGCACATCTCTCCCACACCTAAGAATGTGTTCTGGAATTCTGAGTGCATGGAAGTTCCTCCAACTGACAGCAGCGCCTGGGTTCTAATTGAATCCCTTTGCTTGTCTTCCCTGATGGAAAGCCTAGGCGGGAGTGCGGGGGAAAGTGTGGTTTGGGCTCCAAAACCAAGTATTTGCGATGACCTCTCTATGGTTTGTGGAGGTGTTTAAACTACATCCCTAACCTTGGAACACCTGTGCCCCCATAAAGATCCGTGGAGTCTGTTTCCACACCTCCAGCACACACACGAACACTTGCACAGTTATCCTGAGAGTGGGCAGCCTCCTCCAACTGAGAGCAGGGCCTTGGTTCTTATAAAATCGCTTAACTTGTCTACCCTGTTTGGTTGCCTGATACGGAGTGCTGGGGAAAGGGTGGGTTGGGCTCTAAATCCAAGTATTAGCGAGTGCTTCTCTATGGGATTTGGAGGTTATTAACCAAAAGCCCACAAGATGGGAATACCTGTGCTCCTTGAAAAAAGCGTGGAATCTGTATCCCCACCACCAGAACACACATGAAGAAGTTTTCTGCTATCCTGAGTGTGGGCTGGCAATTTCAGGTGACAGAAGCGGCTGGGTTCTAATAGAATCCCTTAGCTTGTAATCCCTGAGAGTTTCCCTAGGACTGACTCTGAGAGAAACCTGGGGGTTGGGCTTTGAGGCCAAATAGTAGCGAGTGTCCCCGATGGACAGAGGAAGTATTTAGATGAATTCTCCATAAAGGGAAACACCTGAGCACCCATTCATCTGCGTGGAGTGGGGCTTCAAATCTCCCCACCACACAAGGTTGGGTTCCAGTATCCTGAGGGTGGGGTAGTTCCTCCAACTGACATCAGCGTCTTGGTTTGAATAGAATCCCTTTGCTTGTCTTCCCTGATGGTTTGCCTAGGCCAGTGTGTGGTTGAAAGTGGGATTTGGGATCTAAAACTAAGTATTAGCGTGTGCCTCTCCATGGGTAGTGGAGATGTTTAAACTACAACCCACAACTTGGGAATTACTGTGACCCCTGAAAAATGCGTGTGCTATGTTTCCCCACGTCCAGCACACACAGGTAGAAGTGTTCTGGGGTTCTGAGTGTGGGGAGGTTCCTCCAACAGACAGCAGCACCTGGGTTGTAGAAGAATCCCTTAGCTTGACTTCCCTAAGTGTTTTCCTAGGCCTAGCAGTAAGCGATGGTGGGGGATGGGCTCTAAAGCCAAGTATTAGCGAGTGCATCTCTGTGGGTAGTGGAGGGTTTTAAACTACTTCCCCAACCTTGGAACACCTGTGCCCCATAAAGATGCGTGGAATCTGTTTCCCCACCTCCAGCACACACACGGAGACGTGCTCAGGTATCCTGATTGTGGGGAGGCTCCTCCAAATGACAGCAGCGCCTGGGTTCTAAAAGAATCCCTTAGCTTGTCTTCCCTGATGGCATGCCTAGGCTGGAGAGTGGGGGAAAGTGGGGGTTGGGCTCTAAACCAAGTATAAGCGAGAGCCTATCCATCGGATATGGGTTTTAAACCTACAACCCACAACCATGGAATAAATGTGCCCCCTGAAAGATGCTTTGACTGTTTCCCTACATCCAGCACACACACGAAGATGTGTTCTTGTATTCTGAGTGTGGGGATGTTCCTCAAACTGACAGCAGCACCTGGATTCTATTAGTATCCCTTAGCTTCTGTTCCCTGAGTGTTCTTTTAGGCCAGGCCATGAGGGAAAGCTGGGGGTTGGGCTTGGAGGCTACGTAGCAGTGAGTGCCCCCTGATTCATTGAGGAAGTACTTAGAGGACTTCTCCCTAAAGGGAACACCTTTTCCTGCATTCATCTGGGTGCAGTGGGGCTGCACATCTCTCCCACACCTAAGAATGTGTTCTGGAATTCTGAGTGCAGGGAAGTTCCTCCAACTGACAGCAGCGCCTGGGTTCTAATTGAATCCCTTTGCTTGTCTTCCCTGATGGAAAGCCTAGGCGGGAGTGCGGGGGAAAGTGTGGTTTGGGCTCCAAAACCAAGTATTTGCGATGACCTCTCTATGGTTTGTGGAGGTGTTTAAACTACATCCCTAACCTGGGAACACCTGTGCCCCCATAAAGATCCGTGGAGTCTGTTTCCACACCTCCAGCACACACACGAACACTTGCACAGTTATCCTGAGAGTGGGCAGCCTCCTCCAACTGAGAGCAGGGCCTTGGTTCTTATAAAATCGCTTAACTTGTCTACCCTGTTTGGTTGCCTGATACGGAGTGCTGGGGAAAGGGTGGGTTGGGCTCTAAATCCAAGTATTAGCGAGTGCTTCTCCATGGGATTTGGAGGTTATTAACCAAAAGCCCACAACATGGGAATACCTGTGCTCCTTGAAAAAAGCGTGGACTCTGTATCCCCACCACCAGAACACACATGAAGAAGTTTTCTGCTATCCTGAGTGTGGGCTGGCAATTTCAGGTGACAGAAGCGGCTGGGTTCTAATAGAATCCCTTAGCTTGTAATCCCTGAGTGTTTCCCTAGGACTGACTCTGAGAGAAACCTGGGGGTTGGGCTTTGAGGCCAAATAGTAGCGAGTGTCCCCGATGGACTGAGGAAGTATTTAGATGAATTCTCCATAAAGGGAAACACCTGAGCACCCATTCATCTGCGTGGAGTGGGGCTTCAAATCTCCCCACCACACAAGGTTGGGTTCCAGTATCCTGAGGGTGGGGTAGTTCCTCCAACTGACATCAGCGTCTTGGTTTGAATAGAATCCCTTTGCTTGTCTTCCCTGATGGTTTGCCTAGGCCAGTGTGTGGTTGAAAGTGGGATTTGGGATCTAAAACTAAGTATTAGCGTGTGCCTCTCCATGGGTAGTGGAGATGTTTAAACTACAACCCACAACTTGGGAATTACTGTGACCCCTGAAAAATGCGTGTGCTATGTTTCCCCACGTCCAGCACACACAGGAAGAAGTGTTCTGGGGTTCTGAGTGTGGGGAGGTTCCTCCAACAGACAGCAGCACCTGGGTTGTAATAGAATCCCTTAGCTTGACTTCCCTAAGTGTTTTCCTAGGCCTAGCAGTAAGCGATGGTGGGGGATGGGCTCTAAAGCCAAGTATTAGCGAGTGCATCTCTGTGGGTAGTGGAGGGTTTTAAACTACTTCCCGAACCTTGGAACACCTGTGCCCCATAAAGATGCGTGGAATCTGTTTCCCCACCTCCAGCACACACACGGAGACGTGCTCAGGTATCCTGATTGTGGGGAGGCTCCTCCAAATGACAGCAGCGCCTGGGTTCTAAAAGAATCCCTTAGCTTGTCTTCCCTGATGGCATGCCTAGGCTGGAGAGTGGGGGAAAGTGGGGGTTGGGCTCTAAACCAAGTATAAGCGAGAGCCTATCCATGGGATGTGGGTTTTTAACCTACAACCCACAACCATGGAATAAATGTGCCCCCTGAAAGATGCTTTGACTGTTTCCCTACATCCAGCACACACACGAAGATGTGTTCTTGTATTCTGAGTGTGGGGATGTTCCTCAAACTGACAGCAGCACCTGGATTCTATTAGTATCCCTTAGCTTCTGTTCCCTGAGTGTTCTTTTAGGCCAGGCCATGAGGGAAAGCTGGGGGTTGGGCTTGAAGGCTACGTAGCAGTGAGTGCCCCCTGATTCATTGAGGAAGTACTTAGAGGACTTCTCCCTAAACAGAACACCTTTTCCTGCATTCATCTGGGTGCAGTGGGGCTGCACATCTCTCCCACACCTAAGAATGTGTTCTGGAATTCTGAGTGCAGGGAAGTTCCTCCAACTGACAGCAGCGCCTGGGTTCTAATTGAATCCCTTTGCTTGTCTTCCCTGATGGAAAGCCTAGGCGGGAGTGCGGGGGAAAGTGTGGTTTGGGCTCCAAAACCAAGTATTTGCGATGACCTCTCTATGGTTTGTGGAGGTGTTTAAACTACATCCCTAACCTGGGAACACCTGTGCCCCCATAAAGATCCGTGGAGTCTGTTTCCACACCTCCAGCACACACACGAACACTTGCACAGTTATCCTGAGAGTGGGCAGCCTCCTCCAACTGAGAGCAGGGCCTTGGTTCTTATAAAATCGCTTAACTTGTCTACCCTGTTTGGTTGCCTGATACGGAGTGCTGGGGAAAGGGTGGGTTGGGCTCTAAATCCAAGTATTAGCGAGTGCTTCTCCATGGGATTTGGAGGTTATTAACCAAAAGCCCACAAGATGGGAATACCTGTGCTCCTTGAAAAAAGCGTGGACTCTGTATCCCCACCACCAGAACACACATGAAGAAGTTTTCTGCTATCCTGAGTGTGGGCTGGCAATTTCAGGTGACAGAAGCGGCTGGGTTCTAATAGAATCCCTTAGCTTGTAATCCCTGAGTGTTTCCCTAGGACTGACTCTGAGAGAAACCTGGGGGTTGGGCTTTGAGGCCAAATAGTAGCGAGTGTCCCCGATGGACTGAGGAAGTATTTAGATGAATTCTCCATAAAGGGAAACACCTGAGCACCCATTCATCTGCGTGGAGTGGGGCTTCAAATCTCCCCACCACACAAGGTTGGGTTCCAGTATCCTGAGGGTGGGGTAGTTCCTAAATCTGACATCAGCGTCTTGGTTTGAATAGAATCCCTTTGCTTGTCTTCCCTGATGGTTTGCCTAGGCCAGTGTGTGGTTGAAAGTGGGATTTGGGATCTAAAACTAAGTATTAGCGTGTGCCTCTCCATGGGTAGTGGAGATGTTTAAACTACAACCCACAACTTGGGAATTACTGTGACCCCTGAAAAATGCGTGTGCTATGTTTCCCCACGTCCAGCACACACAGGTAGAAGTGTTCTGGGGTTCTGAGTGTGGGGAGGTTCCTCCAACAGACAGCAGCACCTGGGTTGTAATAGAATCCCTTAGCATGACTTCCCTAAGTGTTTTCCTAGGCCTAGCAGTAAGCGATGGTGGGGGATGGGCTCTAAAGCCAAGTATTAGCGAGTGCATCTCTGTGGGTAGTGGAGGGTTTTAAACTACTTCCCCAACCTTGGAACACCTGTGCCCCATAAAGATGCGTGGAATCTGTTTCCCCACCTCCAGCACACACACGGAGACGTGCTCAGGTATCCTGATTGTGGGGAGGCTCCTCCAAATGACAGCAGCGCCTGGGTTCTAAAAGAATCCCTTAGCTTGTCTTCCCTGATGGCATGCCTAGGCTGGAGAGTGGGGGAAAGTGGGGGTTGGGCTCTAAACCAAGTATAAGCGAGAGCCTATCCATGGGATGTGGGTTTTTAACCTACAACCCACAACCATGGAATAAATGTGCCCCCTGAAAGATGCTTTGACTGTTTCCCTACATCCAGCACACACACGAAGTTGTGTTCTTGTATTCTGGGTGTGGGGAAGTTCCTCCAACTGACAGCAGCACCTGGATTCTATTAGTATCCCTTACCTTCTGTTCCCTGAGTGTTTTCTTAGACCAGGCCATTAGGGAAAGCTGGGGGTTGGGCTTGGAGGCCACGTAGCAGTGAGTGCCCCCTGATCCATTGAGGAAGTACTTAGAGGACTTCTCCCAAAAGGGAACACCTTTTCCTGCATTCATCTGGGTGCAGTGGGGCTGCACATCTCTCCCACTCCTAAGAATGTGTTCTGGAATTCTGAGTGCAGGGAAGTTCCTCCAACTGACAGCAGCGCCTGGGTTCTAATTGAATCCCTTTGCTTGTCTTCCCTGATGGAAAGCCTAGGCGGGAGTGCGGGGGAAAGTGTGGTTTGGGCTCCAAAACCAAGTATTTGCGATGACCTCTCTATGGTTTGTGGAGGTGTTTAAACTACATCCCTAACCTGGGAACACCTGTGCCCCCATAAAGATCCGTGGAGTCTGTTTCCACACCTCCAGCACACACACGAACACTTGCACAGTTATCCTGAGAGTGGGCAGCCTCCTCCAACTGAGAGCAGGGCCTTGGTTCTTATAAAATCGCTTAACTTGTCTACCCTGTTTGGTTGCCTGATACGGAGTGCTGGGGAAAGGGTGGGTTGGGCTCTAAATCCAAGTATTAGCGAGTGCTTCTCCATGGGATTTGGAGGTTATTAACCAAAAGCCCACAACATGGGAATACCTGTGCTCCTTGAAAAAAGCGTGGACTCTGTATCCCCACCACCAGAACACACATGAAGAAGTTTTCTGCTATCCTGAGTGTGGGCTGGCAATTTCAGGTGACAGAAGCGGCTGGGTTCTAATAGAATCCCTTAGCTTGTAATCCCTGAGTGTTTCCCTAGGACTGACTCTGAGAGAAACCTGGGGGTTGGGCTTTGAGGCCAAATAGTAGCGAGTGTCCCCGATGGACTGAGGAAGTATTTAGATGAATTCTCCATAAAGGGAAACACCTGAGCACCCATTCATCTGCGTGGAGTGGGGCTTCAAATCTCCCCACCACACAAGGTTGGCTTCCAGTATCCTGAGGGTGGGGTAGTTCCTCCAACTGACATCAGCGTCTTGGTTTGAATAGAATCCCTTTGCTTGTCTTCCCTGATGGTTTGCCTAGGCCAGTGTGTGGTTGAAAGTGGGATTTGGGATCTAAAACTAAGTATTAGCGTGTGCCTCTCCATGGGTAGTGGAGATGTTTAAACTACAACCCACAACTTGGGAATTACTGTGACCCCTGAAAAATGCGTGTGCTATGTTTCCCCACGTCCAGCACACACAGGAAGAAGTGTTCTGGGGTTCTGAGTGTGGGGAGGTTCCTCCAACAGACAGCAGCACCTGGGTTGTAGTAGAATCCCTTAGCTTGACTTCCCTAAGTGTTTTCCTAGGCCTAGCAGTAAGCGATGGTGGGGGATGGGCTCTAAAGCCAAGTATTAGCGAGTGCATCTCTGTGGGTAGTGGAGGGTTTTAAACTACTTCCCCAACCTTGGAACACCTGTGCCCCATAAAGATGCGTGGAATCTGTTTCCCCACCTCCAGCACACACACGGAGACGTGCTCAGGTATCCTGATTGTGGGGAGGCTCCTCCAAATGACAGCAGCGCCTGGGTTCTAAAAGAATCCCTTAGCTTGTCTTCCCTGATGGCATGCCTAGGCTGGAGAGTTTGGGAAAGTGGGGGTTGGGCTCTAAACCAAGTATAAGCGAGAGCCTATCCATGGGATGTGGGTTTTAAACCTACAACCCACAACCATGGAATAAATGTGCCCCCTGAAAGATGCTTTGACTGTTTCCCTACATCCAGCACACACACGAAGATGTGTTCTTGTATTCTGAGTGTGGGGATGTTCCTCAAACTGACAGCAGCACCTGGATTCTATTAGTATCCCTTAGCTTCTGTTCCCTGAGTGTTCTTTTAGGCCAGGCCATGAGGGAAAGCTGGGGGTTGGGCTTCAGGCTACTTAGCAGTGAGTGCCCCCTGATTCATTGAGGAAGTGCTTAGAGGACTTCTCCCTAAAGGGAATACCTTTTCCTGCATTCATCTGGGTGCAGTGGGGCTGCACATCTCTCCCACACCTAAGAATGTGTTCTGGAATTCTGAGTGCAGGGAAGTTCCTCCAACTGACAGCAGCGCCTGGGTTCTAATTGAATCCCTTTGCTTGTCTTCCCTGATGGAAAGCCTAGGCGGGAGTGCGGGGGAAAGTGTGGTTTGGGCTCCAAAACCAAGTATTTGCGATGACCTCTCTATGGTTTGTGGAGGTGTTTAAACTACATCCCTAACCTGGGAACACCTGTGCCCCCATAAAGATCCGTGGAGTCTGTTTCCACACCTCCAGCACACACACGAACACTTGCACAGTTATCTTGAGAGTGGGCAGCCTCCTCCAACTGAGAGCAGGGCCTTGGTTCTTATAAAATCGCTTAACTTGTCTACCCTGTTTGGTTGCCTGATACGGAGTGCTGGGGAAAGGGTGGGTTGGGCTCTAAATCCAAGTATTAGCGAGTGCTTCTCCATGGGATTTGGAGGTTATTAACCAAAAGCCCACAACATGGGAATACCTGTGCTCCTTGAAAAAAGCGTGGACTCTGTATCCCCACCACCAGAACACACATGAAGAAGTTTTCTGCTATCCTGAGTGTGGGCTGGCAATTTCAGGTGACAGAAGCGGCTGGGTTCTAATAGAATCCCTTAGCTTGTAATCCCTGAGTGTTTCCCTAGGACTGACTCTGAGAGAAACCTGGGGGTTGGGCTTTGAGGCCAAATAGTAGCGAGTGTCCCCGATGGACTGAGGAAGTATTTAGATGAATTCTCCATAAAGGGAAACACCTGAGCACCCATTCATCTGCGTGGAGTGGGGCTTCAAATCTCCCCACCACACAAGGTTGGGTTCCAGTATCCTGAGGGTGGGGTAGTTCCTCCAACTGACATCAGCGTCTTGGTTTGAATAGAATCCCTTTGCTTGTCTTCCCTGATGGTTTGCCTAGGCCAGTGTGTGGTTGAAAGTGGGATTTGGGATCTAAAACTAAGTATTAGCGTGTGCCTCTCCATGGGTAGTGGAGATGTTTAAACTACAACCCACAACTTGGGAATTACTGTGACCCCTGAAAAATGCGTGTGCTATGTTTCCCCACGTCCAGCACACACAGGAAGAAGTGTTCTGGGGTTCTGAGTGTGGGGAGGTTCCTCCAACAGACAGCAGCACCTGGGTTGTAGTAGAATCCCTTAGCTTGACTTCCCTAAGTGTTTTCCTAGGCCTAGCAGTAAGCGATGGTGGGGGATGGGCTCTAAAGCCAAGTATTAGCGAGTGCATCTCTGTGGGTAGTGGAGGGTTTTAAACTACTTCCCCAACCTTGGAACACCTGTGCCCCATAAAGATGCGTGGAATCTGTTTCCCCACCTCCAGCACACACACGGAGACGTGCTCAGGTATCCTGATTGTGGGGAGGCTCCTCCAAATGACAGCAGCGCCTGGGTTCTAAAAGAATCCCTTAGCTTGTCTTCCCTGATGGCATGCCTAGGCTGGAGAGTGGGGGAAAGTGGGGGTTGGGCTCTAAACCAAGTATAAGCGAGAGCCTATCCATCGGATATGGGTTTTAAACCTACAACCCACAACCATGGAATAAATGTGCCCCCTGAAAGATGCTTTGACTGTTTCCCTACATCCAGCACACACACGAAGATGTGTTCTTGTATTCTGAGTGTGGGGATGTTCCTCAAACTGACAGCAGCACCTGGATTCTATTAGTATCCCTTAGCTTCTGTTCCCTGAGTGTTCTTTTAGGCCAGGCCATGAGGGAAAGCTGAGGGTTGGGCTTGGAGGCCACGTAGCAGTGAGTGCCCCCTGATTCATTGAGGAAGTACTTAGAGGAGTTCTCCCTAAAGGGAACACCTTTTCCTGCATTCATCTGGGTGCAGTGGGGCTGCACATCTCTCCCACACCTAAGAATGTGTTCTGGAATTCTGAGTGCAGGGAAGTTCCTCCAACTGACAGCAGCGCCTGGGTTCTAATTGAATCCCTTTGCTTGTCTTCCCTGATGGAAAGCCTAGGCGGGAGTGCGGGGGAAAGTGTGGTTTGGGCTCCAAAACCAAGTATTTGCGATGACCTCTCTATGGTTTGTGGAGGTGTTTAAACTACATCCCTAACCTGGGAACACCTGTGCCCCCATAAAGATCCGTGGAGTCTGTTTCCACACCTCCAGCACACACACGAACACTTGCACAGTTATCCTGAGAGTGGGCAGCCTCCTCCAACTGAGAGCAGGGCCTTGGTTCTTATAAAATCGCTTAACTTGTCTACCCTGTTTGGTTGCCTGATACGGAGTGCTGGGGAAAGGGTGGGTTGGGCTCTAAATCCAAGTATTAGCGAGTGCTTCTCCATGGGATTTGGAGGTTATTAACCAAAAGCCCACAACATGGGAATACCTGTGCTCCTTGAAAAAAGCGTGGACTCTGTATCCCCACCACCAGAACACACATGAAGAAGTTTTCTGCTATCCTGAGTGTGGGCTGGCAATTTCAGGTGACAGAAGCGGCTGGGTTCTAATAGAATCCCTTAGCTTGTAATCCCTGAGTGTTTCCCTAGGACTGACTCTGAGAGAAACCTGGGGGTTGGGCTTTGAGGCCAAATAGTAGCGAGTGTCCCCGATGGACTGAGGAAGTATTTAGATGAATTCTCCATAAAGGGAAACACCTGAGCACCCATTCATCTGCGTGGAGTGGGGCTTCAAATCTCCCCACCACACAAGGTTGGGTTCCAGTATCCTGAGGGTGGGGTAGTTCCTCCAACTGACATCAGCGTCTTGGTTTGAATAGAATCCCTTTGCTTGTCTTCCCTGATGGTTTGCCTAGGCCAGTGTGTGGTTGAAAGTGGGATTTGGGATCTAAAACTAAGTATTAGCGTGTGCCTCTCCATGGGTAGTGGAGATGTTTAAACTACAACCCACAACTTGGGAATTACTGTGACCCCTGAAAAATGCGTGTGCTATGTTTCCCCACATCCAGCACACACAGGAAGAAGTGTTCTGGGGTTCTGAGTGTGGGGAGGTTCCTCCAACAGACAGCAGCACCTGGGTTGTAATAGAATCCCTTAGCTTGACTTCCCTAAGTGTTTTCCTAGGCCTAGCAGTAAGCGATGGTGGGGGATGGGCTCTAAAGCCAAGTATTAGCGAGTGCATCTCTGTGGGTAGTGGAGGGTTTTAAACTACTTCCCCAACCTTGGAACACCTGTGCCCCATAAAGATGCGTGGAATCTGTTTCCCCACCTCCAGCACACACACGGAGACGTGCTCAGGTATCCTGATTGTGGGGAGGCTCCTCCAAATGACAGCAGCGCCTGGGTTCTAAAAGAATCCCTTAGCTTGTCTTCCCTGATGGCATGCCTAGGCTGGAGAGTGGGGGAAAGTGGGGGTTGGGCTCTAAACCAAGTATAAGCGAGAGCCTATCCATGGGATGTGGGTTTTTAACCTACAACCCACAACCATGGAATAAATGTGCCCCCTGAAAGATGCTTTGACTGTTTCCCTACATCCAGCACACACACGAAGATGTGTTCTTGTATTCTGAGTGTGGGGATGTTCCTCAAACTGACAGCAGCACCTGGATTCTATTAGTATCCCTTAGCTTCTGTTCCCTGAGTGTTCTTTTAGGCCAGGACATGAGGGAAAGCTGGGGGTTGGGCTTGGAGGCTACGTAGCAGTGAGTGCCCCCTGATTCATTGAGGAAGTACTTAGAGGACTTCTCCCTAAACAGAACACCTTTTCCTGCATTCATCTGGGTGCAGTGGGGCTGCACATCTCTCCCACACCTAAGAATGTGTTCTGGAATTCTGAGTGCAGGGAAGTTCCTCCAACTGACAGCAGCGCCTGGGTTCTAATTGAATCCCTTTGCTTGTCTTCCCTGATGGAAAACCTAGGCGGGAGTGCGGGGGAAAGTGTGGTTTGGGCTCCAAAACCAAGTATTTGCGATGACCTCTCTATGGTTTGTGGAGGTGTTTAAACTACATCCCTAACCTGGGAACACCTGTGCCCCCATAAAGATCCGTGGAGTCTGTTTCCACACCTCCAGCACACACACGAACACTTGCACAGTTATCCTGAGAGTGGGCAGCCTCCTCCAACTGAGAGCAGGGCCTTGGTTCTTATAAAATCGCTTAACTTGTCTACCCTGTTTGGTTGCCTGATACGGAGTGCTGGGGAAAGGGTGGGTTGGGCTCTAAATCCAAGTATTAGCGAGTGCTTCTCCATGGGATTTGGAGGTTATTAACCAAAAGCCCACAACATGGGAATACCTGTGCTCCTTGAAAAAAGCGTGGACTCTGTATCCCCACCACCAGAACACACATGAAGAAGTTTTCTGCTATCCTGAGTGTGGGCTGGCAATTTCAGGTGACAGAAGCGGCTGGGTTCTAATAGAATCCCTTAGCTTGTAATCCCTGAGTGTTTCCCTAGGACTGACTCTGAGAGAAACCTGGGGGTTGGGCTTTGAGGCCAAATAGTAGCGAGTGTCCCCGATGGACTGAGGAAGTATTTAGATGAATTCTCCATAAAGGGAAACACCTGAGCACCCATTCATCTGCGTGGAGTGGGGCTTCAAATCTCCCCACCACACAAGGTTGGGTTCCAGTATCCTGAGGGTGGGGTAGTTCCTCCAACTGACATCAGCGTCTTGGTTTGAATAGAATCCCTTTGCTTGTCTTCCCTGATGGTTTGCCTAGGCCAGTGTGTGGTTGAAAGTGGGATTTGGGATCTAAAACTAAGTATTAGCGTGTGCCTCTCCATGGGTAGTGGAGATGTTTAAACTACAACCCACAACTTGGGAATTACTGTGACCCCTGAAAAATGCGTGTGCTATGTTTCCCCACGTCCAGCACACACAGGTAGAAGTGTTCTGGGGTTCTGAGTGTGGGGAGGTTCCTCCAACAGACAGCAGCACCTGGGTTGTAATAGAATCCCTTAGCTTGACTTCCCTAAGTGTTTTCCTAGGCCTAGCAGTAAGCGATGGTGGGGGATGGGCTCTAAAGCCAAGTATTAGCGAGTGCATCTCTGTGGGTAGTGGAGGGTTTTAAACTACTTCCCCAACCTTGGAACACCTGTGCCCCATAAAGATGCGTGGAATCTGTTTCCCCACCTCCAGCACACACACGGAGACGTGCTCAGGTATCCTGATTGTGGGGAGGCTCCTCCAAATGACAGCAGCGCCTGGGTTCTAAAAGAATCCCTTAGCTTGTCTTCCCTGATGGCATGCCTAGGCTGGAGAGTGGGGGAAAGTGGGGGTTGGGCTCTAAACCAAGTATAAGCGAGAGCCTATCCATGGGATGTGGGTTTTTAACCTACAACCCACAACCATGGAATAAATGTGCCCCCTGAAAGATGCTTTGACTGTTTCCCTACATCCAGCACACACACGAAGATGTGTTCTGGTATTCTGGGTGTGGGGAATTTCCTCAAACTGACAGCAGCACCTGGATTCTATTAGTATCCCTTACCTTCTGTTCCCTGAGTGTTTTCTTAGACCAGGCCATGAGGGAAAGCTGGGGGTTGGGCTTGGAGGCCACGTAGCAGTGAGTGCCCCCTGATCCATTGAGGAAGTACTTAGAGGACTTCTCCCTAAAGGGAACACCTTTTCCTGCATTCATCTGGGTGCAGTGGGGCTGCACATCTCTCCCACACCTAAGAATGTGTTCTGGAATTCTGAGTGCAGGGAAGTTCCTCCAACTGACTGCAGCGCCTGGGTTCTAATTGAATCCCTTTGCTTGTCTTCCCTGATGGAAAGCCTAGGCGGGAGTGCGGGGGAAAGTGTGGTTTGGGCTCCAAAACCAAGTATTTGCGATGACCTCTCTATGGTTTGTGGAGGTGTTTAAACTACATCCCTAACCTGGGAACACCTGTGCCCCCATAAAGATCCGTGGAGTCTGTTTCCACACCTCCAGCACACACACGAACACTTGCACAGTTATCCTGAGGGTGGGCAGCCTCCTCCAACTGAGAGCAGGGCCTTGGTTCTTATAAAATCGCTTAACTTGTCTACCCTGTTTGGTTGCCTGATACGGAGTGCTGGGGAAAGGGTGGGTTGGGCTCTAAATCCAAGTATTAGCGAGTGCTTCTCCATGGGATTTGGAGGTTATTAACCAAAAGCCCACAAGATTGGAATACCTGTGCTCCTTGAAAAAAGCGTGGACTCTGTATCCCCACCACCAGAACACACATGAAGAAGTTTTCTGCTATCCTGAGTGTGGGCTGGCAATTTCAGGTGACAGAAGCGGCTGGGTTCTAATAGAATCCCTTAGCTTGTAATCCCTGAGTGTTTCCCTAGGACTGACTCTGAGAGAAACCTGGGGGTTGGGCTTTGAGGCCAAATAGTAGCGAGTGTCCCCGATGGACTGAGGAAGTATTTAGATGAATTCTCCATAAAGGGAAACACCTGAGCACCCATTCATCTGCGTGGAGTGGGGCTTCAAATCTCCCCACCACACAAGGTTGGGTTCCAGTATCCTGAGGGTGGGGTAGTTCCTCCAACTGACATCAGCGTCTTGGTTTGAATAGAATCCCTTTGCTTGTCTTCCCTGATGGTTTGCCTAGGCCAGTGTGTGGTTGAAAGTGGGATTTGGGATCTAAAACTAAGTATTAGCGTGTGCCTCTCCATGGGTAGTGGAGATGTTTAAACTACAACCCACAACTTGGGAATTACTGTGACCCCTGAAAAATGCGTGTGCTATGTTTCCCCACGTCCAGCACACACAGGTAGAAGTGTTCTGGGGTTCTGAGTGTGGGGAGGTTCCTCCAACAGACAGCAGCACCTGGGTTGTAATAGAATCCCTTAGCTTGACTTCCCTAAGTGTTTTCCTAGGCCTAGCAGTAAGCGATGGTGGGGGATGGGCTCTAAAGCCAAGTATTAGCGAGTGCATCTCTGTGGGTAGTGGAGGGTTTTAAACTACTTCCCCAACCTTGGAACACCTGTGCCCCATAAAGATGCGTGGAATCTGTTTCCCCACCTCCAGCACACACACGGAGACGTGCTCAGGTATCCTGATTGTGGGGAGGCTCCTCCAAATGACAGCAGCGCCTGGGTTCTAAAAGAATCCCTTAGCTTGTCTTCCCTGATGGCATGCCTAGGCTGGAGAGTGGGGGAAAGTGGGGGTTGGGCTCTAAACCAAGTATAAGCGAGAGCCTATCCATGGGATGTGGGTTTTTAACCTACAACCCACAACCATGGAATAAATGTGCCCCCTGAATGATGCTTTGACCGTTTCCCTACATCCAGCACACACACGAAGATGTGTTCTGGTATTCTGGGTGTGGGGAAGTTCCTCAAACTGACAGCAGCACCTGGATTCTATTAGTATCCCTTACCTTCTGTTCCCTGAGTGTTTTCTTAGACCAGGCCATTAGGGAAAGCTGGGGGTTGGGCTTGGAGGCCACGTAGCAGTGAGTGCCCCCTAATCCATTGAGGAAGTACTTAGAGGACTTCTCCCTAAAGGGAACACCTTTTCCTGCATTCATCTGGGTGCAGTGGGGCTGCACATCTCTCCCACACCTAAGAATGTGTTCTGGAATTCTGAGTGCAGGGAAGTTCCTCCAACTGACAGCAGCGCCTGGGTTCTAATTGAATCCCTTTGCTTGTCTTCCCTGATGGAAAGCCTAGGCGGGAGTGCGGGGGAAAGTGTGGTTTGGGCTCCAAAACCAAGTATTTGCGATGACCTCTCTATGGTTTGTGGAGGTGTTTAAACTACATCCCTAACCTGGGAACACCTGTGCCCCCATAAAGTTCCGTGGAGTCTGTTTCCACACCTCCAGCACACACACGAACACTTGCACAGTTATCCTGAGAGTGGGCAGCCTCCTCCAACTGAGAGCAGGGCCTTGGTTCTTATAAAATCGCTTAACTTGTCTACCCTGTTTGGTTGCCTGATACGGAGTGCTGGGGAAAGGGTGGGTTGGGCTCTAAATCCAAGTATTAGCGAGTGCTTCTCCATGGGGTTTGGAGGTTATTAACCAAAAGCCCACAAGATGGGAATACCTGTGCTCCTTGAAAAAAGCGTGGACTCTGTATCCCCACCACCAGAACACACATGAAGAAGTTTTCTGCTATCCTGAGTGTGGGCTGGCAATTTCAGGTGACAGAAGCGGCTGGGTTCTAATAGAATCCCTTAGCTTGTAATCCCTGAGTGTTTCCCTAGGACTGACTCTGAGAGAAACCTGGGGGTTGGGCTTTGAGGCCAAATAGTAGCGAGTGTCCCCGATGGACTGAGGAAGTATTTAGATGAATTCTCCATAAAGGGAAACACCTGAGCACCCATTCATCTGCGTGGAGTGGGGCTTCAAATCTCCCCACCACACAAGGTTGGGTTCCAGTATCCTGAGGGTGGGGTAGTTCCTCCAACTGACATCAGCGTCTTGGTTTGAATAGAATCCCTTTGCTTGTCTTCCCTGATGGTTTGCCTAGGCCAGTGTGTGGTTGAAAGTGGGATTTGGGATCTAAAACTAAGTATTAGCGTGTGCCTCTCCATGGGTAGTGGAGATGTTTAAACTACAACCCACAACTTGGGAATTACTGTGACCCCTGAAAAATGCGTGTGCTATGTTTCCCCACGTCCAGCACACACAGGTAGAAGTGTTCTGGGGTTCTGAGTGTGGGGAGGTTCCTCCAACAGACAGCAGCACCTGGGTTGTAATAGAATCCCTTAGCTTGACTTCCCTAAGTGTTTTCCTAGGCCTAGCAGTAAGCGATGGTGGGGGATGGGCTCTAAAGCCAAGTATTAGCGAGTGCATCTCTGTGGGTAGTGGAGGGTTTTAAACTACTTCCCCAACCTTGGAACACCTGTGCCCCATAAAGATGCGTGGAATCTGTTTCCCCACCTCCAGCACACACACGGAGACGTGCTCAGGTATCCTGATTGTGGGGAGGCTCCTCCAAATGACAGCAGCGCCTGGGTTCTAAAAGAATCCCTTAGCTTGTCTTCCCTGATGGCATGCCTAGGCTGGAGAGTGGGGGAAAGTGGGGGTTGGGCTCTAAACCAAGTATAAGCGAGAGCCTATCCATGGGATGTGGGTTTTTAACCTACAACCCACAACCATGGAATAAATGTGCCCCCTGAAAGATGCTTTGACCGTTTCCCTACATCCAGCACACACACGAAGATGTGTTCTTGTATTCTGAGTGTGGGGATTTTCCTCAAACTGACAGCAGCACCTGGATTCTATTAGTAACCCTTAGCTTCTGTTCCCTGAGTGTTCTTTTAGGCCAGGCCATGAGGGAAAGCTGGGGGTTGGGCTTGGAGGCTACGTAGCAGTGAGTGCCCCCTGATTCATTGAGGAAGTACTTAGAGGACTTCTCCCTAAACAGAACACCTTTTCCTGCATTCATCTGGGTGCAGTGGGGCTGCACATCTCTCCCACACCTAAGAATGTGTTCTGGAATTCTGAGTGCAGGGAAGTTCCTCCAACTGACAGCAGCGCCTGGGTTCTAATTGAATCCCTTTGCTTGTCTTCCCTGATGGAAAGCCTAGGCGGGAGTGCGGGGGAAAGTGTGGTTTGGGCTCCAAAACCAAGTATTTGCCATGACCTCTCTATGGTTTGTGGAGGTGTTTAAACTACATCCCTAACCTGGGAACACCTGTGCCCCCATAAAGATCCGTGGAGTCTGTTTCCACACCTCCAGCACACACACGAACACTTGCACAGTTATCCTGAGAGTGGGCAGCCTCCTCCAACTGAGAGCAGGGCCTTGGTTCTTATAAAATCGCTTAACTTGTCTACCCTGTTTGGTTGCCTGATACGGAGTGCTGGGGAAAGGGTGGGTTGGGCTCTAAATCCAAGTATTAGCGAGTGCTTCTCCATGGGATTTGGAGGTTATTAACCAAAAGCCCACAAGATGGGAATACCTGTGCTCCTTGAAAAAAGCGTGGACTCTGTATCCCCACCACCAGAACACACATGAAGAAGTTTTCTGCTATCCTGAGTGTGGGCTGGCAATTTCAGGTGACAGAAGCGGCTGGGTTCTAATAGAATCCCTTAGCTTGTAATCCCTGAGTGTTTCCCTAGGACTGACTCTGAGAGAAACCTGGGGGTTGGGCTTTGAGGCCAAATAGTAGCGAGTGTCCCCGATGGACTGAGGAAGTATTTAGATGAATTCTCCATAAAGGGAAACACCTGAGCACCCATTCATCTGCGTGGAGTGGGGCTTCAAATCTCCCCACCACACAAGGTTGGGTTCCAGTATCCTGAGGGTGGGGTAGTTCCTCCAACTGACATCAGCGTCTTGGTTTGAATAGAATCCCTTTGCTTGCCTTCCCTGATGGTTTGCCTAGGCCAGTGTGTGGTTGAAAGTGGGATTTGGGATCTAAAACTAAGTATTAGCGTGTGCCTCTCCATGGGTAGTGGAGATGTTTAAACTACAACCCACAACTTGGGAATTACTGTGACCCCTGAAAAATGCGTGTGCTATGTTTCCCCACGTCCAGCACACACAGGTAGAAGTGTTCTGGGGTTCTGAGTGTGGGGAGGTTCCTCCAACAGACAGCAGCACCTGGGTTGTAATAGAATCCCTTAGCTTGACTTCCCTAAGTGTTTTCCTAGGCCTAGCAGTAAGCGATGGTGGGGGATGGGCTCTAAAGCCAAGTATTAGCGAGTGCATCTCTGTGGGTAGTGGAGGGTTTTAAACTACTTCCCCAACCTTGGAACACCTGTGCCCCATAAAGATGCGTGGAATCTGTTTCCCCACCTCCAGCACACACACGGAGACGTGCTCAGGTATCCTGATTGTGGGGAGGCTCCTCCAAATGACAGCAGCGCCTGGGTTCTAAAAGAATCCCTTAGCTTGTCTTCCCTGATGGCATGCCTTGGCTGGAGAGTTTGGGAAAGTGGGGGTTGGGCTCTAAACCAAGTATAAGCGAGAGCCTATCCATGGGATGTGGGTTTTTAACCTACAACCCACAACCATGGAATAAATGTGCCCCCTGAAAGATGCTTTGACCGTTTCCCAACATCCAGCACACACACGAAGATGTGTTCTTGTATTCTGAGTGTGGGGATTTTCCTCAAACTGACAGCAGCACCTGGATTCTATTAGTATCCCTTAGCTTCTGTTCCCTGAGTGTTCTTTTAGGCCAGGCCATGAGGGAAAGCTGGGGGTTGGGCTTGGAGGCTACGTAGCAGTGAGTGCCCCCTGATTCATTGAGGAAGTACTTAGAGGACTTCTCCCTAAACAGAACACCTTTTCCTGCATTCATCTGGGTGCAGTGGGGCTGCACATCTCTCCCACACCTAAGAATGTGTTCTGGAATTCTGAGTGCAGGGAAGTTCCTCCAACTGACAGCAGCGCCTGGGTTCTAATTGAATCCCTTTGCTTGTCTTCCCTGATGGAAAGCCTAGGCGGGAGGGCGGGGGAAAGTGTGGTTTGGGCTCCAAAACCAAGTATTTGCCATGACCTCTCTATGGTTTGTGGAGGTGTTTAAACTACATCCCTAACCTGGGAACACCTGTGCCCCCATAAAGATCCGTGGAGTCTGTTTCCACACCTCCAGCACACACACGAACACTTGCACAGTTATCCTGAGAGTGGGCAGCCTCCTCCAACTGAGAGCAGGGCCTTGGTTCTTATAAAATCGCTTAACTTGTCTACCCTGTTTGGTTGCCTGATACGGAGTGCTGGGGAAAGGGTGGGTTGGGCTCTAAATCCAAGTATTAGCGAGTGCTTCTCCATGGGATTTGGAGGTTATTAACCAAAAGCCCACAAGATGGGAATACCTGTGCTCCTTGAAAAAAGCGTGGACTCTGTATCCCCACCACCAGAACACACATGAAGAAGTTTTCTGCTATCCTGAGTGTGGGCTGGCAATTTCAGGTGACAGAAGCGGCTGGGTTCTAATAGAATCCCTTAGCTTGTAATCCCTGAGTGTTTCCCTAGGACTGACTCTGAGAGAAACCTGGGGGTTGGGCTTTGAGGCCAAATAGTAGCGAGTGTCCCCGATGGACTGAGGAAGTATTTAGATGAATTCTCCATAAAGGGAAACACCTGAGCACCCATTCATCTGCGTGGAGTGGGGCTTCAAATCTCCCCACCACACAAGGTTGGGTTCCAGTATCCTGAGGGTGGGGTAGTTCCTCCAACTGACATCAGCGTCTTGGTTTGAATAGAATCCCTTTGCTTGCCTTCCCTGATGGTTTGCCTAGGCCAGTGTGTGGTTGAAAGTGGGATTTGGGATCTAAAACTAAGTATTAGCGTGTGCCTCTCCATGGGTAGTGGAGATGTTTAAACTACAACCCACAACTTGGGAATTACTGTGACCCCTGAAAAATGCGTGTGCTATGTTTCCCCACGTCCAGCACACACAGGTAGAAGTGTTCTGGGGTTCTGAGTGTGGGGAGGTTCCTCCAACAGACAGCAGCACCTGGGTTGTAATAGAATCCCTTAGCTTGACTTCCCTAAGTGTTTTCCTAGGCCTAGCAGTAAGCGATGGTGGGGGATGGGCTCTAAAGCCAAGTATTAGCGAGTGCATCTCTGTGGGTAGTGGAGGGTTTTAAACTACTTCCCCAACCTTGGAACACCTGTGCCCCATAAAGATGCGTGGAATCTGTTTCCCCACCTCCAGCACACACACGGAGACGTGCTCAGGTATCCTGATTGTGGGGAGGCTCCTCCAAATGACAGCAGCGCCTGGGTTCTAAAAGAATCCCTTAGCTTGTCTTCCCTGATGGCATGCCTAGGCTGGAGAGTTTGGGAAAGTGGGGGTTGGGCTCTAAACCAAGTATAAGCGAGAGCCTATCCATGGGATGTGGGTTTTTAACCTACAACCCACAACCATGGAATAAATGTGCCCCCTGAAAGATGCTTTGACCGTTTCCCTACATCCAGCACACACACGAAGATGTGTTCTTGTATTCTGAGTGTGGGGATTTTCCTCAAACTGACAGCAGCACCTGGATTCTATTAGTATCCCTTAGCTTCTGTTCCCTGAGTGTTCTTTTAGGCCAGGCCATGAGGGAAAGCTGGGGGTTGGGCTTCGAGGCTACGTAGCAGTGAGTGCCCCCTGATTCATTGAGGAAGTACTTAGAGGACTTCTCCCTAAAGGGAACACCTTTTCCTGCATTCATCTGGGTGCAGTGGGGCTGCACATCTCTCCCACACCTAAGAATGTGTTCTGGAATTCTGAGTGCAGGGAAGTTCCTCCAACTGACAGCAGCGCCTGGGTTCTAATTGAATCCCTTTGCTTGTCTTCCCTGATGGAAAGCCTAGGCGGGAGTGCGGGGAAAAGTGTGGTTTGGGCTCCAAAACCAAGTATTTGCGATGACCTCTCTATGGTTTGTGGAGGTGTTTAAACTACATCCCTAACCTGGGAACACCTGTGCCCCCATAAAGATCCGTGGAGTCTGTTTCCACACCTCCAGCACACACACGAACACTTGCACTGTTATCCTGAGAGTGGGCAGCCTCCTCCAACTGAGAGCAGGGCCTTGGTTCTTATAAAATCGCTTAACTTGTCTACCCTGTTTGGTTGCCTGATACGGAGTGCTGGGGAAAGGGTGGGTTGGGCTCTAAATCCAAGTATTAGCGAGTGCTTCTCCATGGGGTTTGGAGGTTATTAACCAAAAGCCCACAACATGGGAATACCTGTGCTCCTTGAAAAAAGCGTGGACTCTGTATCCCCACCACCAGAACACACATGAAGAAGTTTTCTGCTATCCTGAGTGTGGGCTGGCAATTTCAGGTGACAGAAGCGGCTGGGTTCTAATAGAATCCCTTAGCTTGTAATCCCTGAGTGTTTCCCTAGGACTGACTCTGAGAGAAACCTGGGGGTTGGGCTTTGAGGCCAAATAGTAGCGAGTGTCCCCGATGGACTGAGGAAGTATTTAGATGAATTCTCCATAAAGGGAAACACCTGAGCACCCATTCATCTGCGTGGAGTGGGGCTTCAAATCTCCCCACCACACAAGGTTGGGTTCCAGTATCCTGAGGGTGGGGTAGTTCCTCCAACTGACATCAGCGTCTTGGTTTGAATAGAATCCCTTTGCTTGTCTTCCCTGATGGTTTGCCTAGGCCAGTGTGTGGTTGAAAGTGGGATTTGGGATCTAAAACTAAGTATTAGCGTGTGCCTCTCCATGGGTAGTGGAGATGTTTAAACTACAACCCACAACTTGGGAATTACTGTGACCCCTGAAAAATGCGTGTGCTATGTTTCCCCACGTCCAGCACACACAGGAAGAAGTGTTCTGGGGTTCTGAGTGTGGGGAGGTTCCTCCAACAGACAGCAGCACCTGGGTTGTAATAGAATCCCTTAGCTTGACTTCCCTAAGTGTTTTCCTAGGCCTAGCAGTAAGCGATGGTGGGGGATGGGCTCTAAAGCCAAGTATTAGCGAGTGCATCTCTGTGGGTAGTGGAGGGTTTTAAACTACTTCCCCAACCTTGGAACACCTGTGCCCCATAAAGATGCGTGGAATCTGTTTCCCCACCTCCAGCACACACACGGAGACGTGCTCAGGTATCCTGATTGTGGGGAGGCTCCTCCAAATGACAGCAGCGCCTGGGTTCTAAAAGAATCCCTTAGCTTGTCTTCCCTGATGGCATGCCTAGGCTGGAGAGTGGGGGAAAGTGGGGGTTGGGCTCTAAACCAAGTATAAGCGAGAGCCTATCCATGGGATGTGGGTTTTTAACCTACAACCCACAACCATGGAATAAATGTGCCCCCTGAAAGATGCTTTGACTGTTTCCCTACATCCAGCACACACACGAAGATGTGTTCTTGTATTCTGAGTGTGGGGATGTTCCTCAAACTTTCAGCAGCACCTGGATTCTATTAGTATCCCTTAGCTTCTGTTCCCTGAGTGTTCTTTTAGGCCAGGCCATGAGGGAAAGCTGGGGGTTGGGCTTGGAGGCTGCGTAGCAGTGAGTGCCCCCTGATTCATTGAGGAAGTACTTAGAGGACTTCTCCCTAAAGGGAACACCTTTTCCTGCATTCATCTGGGGGCAGTGGGGCTGCACATCCCTCCCACACCTAAGAATGTGTTCTGGAATTCTGAGTGCAGGGAAGTTCCTCCAACTGACAGCAGCGCCTGGGTTCTAATTGAATCCCTTTGCTTGTCTTCCCTGATGGAAAGCCTAGGCGGGAGTGCGGGGGAAAGTGTGGTTTGGGCTCCAAAACCAAGTATTTGTGATGACCTCTCTATGGTTTGTGGAGGTGTTTAAACTACATCCCTAACCTGGGAACACCTGTGCCCCCATAAAGATCCGTGGAGTCTGTTTCCACACCTCCAGCACACACACGAACACTTGCACAGTTATCCTGAGAGTGGGCAGCCTCCTCCAACTTAGAGCAGGGCCTTGGTTCTTATAAAATCGCTTAACTTGTCTACCCTGTTTGGTTGCCTGATACGGAGTGCTGGGGAAAGGGTGGGTTGGGCTCTAAATCCAAGTATTAGCGAGTGCTTCTCCATGGGATTTGGAGGTTATTAACCAAAAGCCCACAACATGGGAATACCTGTGCTCCTTGAAAAAAGCGTGGACTCTGTATCCCCACCACCAGAACACACATGAAGAAGTTTTCTGCTATCCTGAGTGTGGGCTGGCAATTTCAGGTGACAGAAGCGGCTGGGTTCTAATAGAATCCCTTAGCTTGTAATCCCTGAGTGTTTCCCTGGGACTGACTCTGAGAGAAACCTGGGGGTTGGGCTTTGAGGCCAAATAGTAGCGAGTGTCCCCGATGGACTGAGGAAGTATTTAGATGAATTCTCCATAAAGGGAAACACCTGAGCACCCATTCATCTGCGTGGAGTGGGTCTTCAAATCTCCCCACCACACAAGGTTGGGTTCCAGTATCCTGAGGGTGGGGTAGTTCCTCCAACTGACATCAGCGTCTTGGTTTGAATAGAATCCATTTGCTTGTCTTCCCTGATGGTTTGCCTAGGCCAGTGTGTGGTTGAAAGTGGGATTTGGGATCTAAAACTAAGTATTAGCGTGTGCCTCTCCATGGGTAGTGGAGATGTTTAAACTACAACCCACAACTTGGGAATTACTGTGACCCCTGAAAAATGCGTGTGCTATGTTTCCCCACGTCCAGCACACACAGGAAGAAGTGTTCTGGGGTTGTGAGTGTGGGGAGGTTCCTCCAACAGACAGCAGCACCTGGGTTGTAATAGAATCCCTTAGCTTGACTTCCTTAAGTGTATTCCTAGGCCTAGCAGTAAGCGATGGTGGGGGATGGGCTCTAAAGCCAAGTATTAGCGAGTGCATCTCTGTGGGTAGTGGAGGGTTTTAAACTACTTCCCCAACCTTGGAACACCTGTGCCCCATAAAGATGCGTGGAATCTGTTTCCCCACCTCCAGCACACACACGGAGACGTGCTCAGGTATCCTGATTGTGGGGAGGCTCCTCCAAATGACAGCAGCGCCTGGGTTCTAAAAGAATCCCTTAGCTTGTCTTCCCTGATGGCATGCCTAGGCTGGAGAGTGGGGGAAAGTGGGGGTTGGGCTCTAAACCAAGTATAAGCGAGAGCCTATCCATGGGATGTGGGTTTTAAACCTACAACCCACAACCATGGAATAAATGTGCCCCCTGAAAGATGCTTTGACTGTTTCCCTACATCCAGCACACACACGTAGATGTGTTCTTGTATTCTGAGTGTGGGGATGTTCCTCAAACTTTCAGCAGCACCTGGATTCTATTAGTATCCCTTAGCATCTGTTCCGTGAGTCTTCTTTTAGGCCAGGCCATGAGGGAAAGCTGGGGGTTGGGCTTGGAGACTACGTAGCAGTGAGTGCCCCCTGATTCATTGAGGAAGTACTTAGAGGACTTCTCCCTAAACAGAACACCTTTTCCTGCATTCATCTGGGTGCAGTGGGGCTGCACATCCCTCCCACACCTAAGAATGTGTTCTGGAATTCTGAGTGCAGGGAAGTTCCTCCAACTGACAGCAGCGCCTGGGTTCTAATTGAATCCCTTTGCTTGTCTTCCCTGATGGAAAGCCTAGGCGGGAGTGCGGGGGAAAGTGTGGTTTGGGCTCCAAAACCAAGTATTTGCGATGACCTCTCTATGGTTTGTGGAGGTGTTTAAACTACATCCCTAACCTGGGAACACCTGTGCCCCCATAAAGATCCGTGGAGTCTGTTTCCACACCTCCAGCACACACACGAACACTTGCACAGTTATCCTGAGAGTGGGCAGCCTCCTCCAACTGAGAGCAGGGCCTTGGTTCTTATAAAATCGCTTAACTTGTCTACCCTGTTTGGTTGCCTGATACGGAGTGCTGGGGAAAGGGTGGGTTGGGCTCTAAATCCAAGTATTAGCGAGTGCTTCTCCATGGGATTTGGAGGTTATTAACCAAAAGCCCACAACATGGGAATACCTGTGCTCCTTGAAAAAAGCGTGGACTCTGTATCCCCACCACCAGAACACACATGAAGAAGTTTTCTGCTATCCTGAGTGTGGGCTGGCAATTTCAGGTGACAGAAGCGGCTGGGTTCTAATAGAATCCCTTAGCTTGTAATCCCTGAGTGTTTCCCTGGGACTGACTCTGAGAGAAACCTGGGGGTTGGGCTTTGAGGCCAAATAGTAGCGAGTGTCCCCGATGGACTGAGGAAGTATTTAGATGAATTCTCCATAAAGGGAAACACCTGAGCACCCATTCATCTGCGTGGAGTGGGGCTTCAAATCTCCCCACCACACAAGGTTGGGTTCCAGTATCCTGAGGGTGGGGTAGTTCCTCCAACTGACATCAGCGTCTTGGTTTGAATAGAATCCCTTTGCGTGTCTTCCCTGATGGTTTGCCTAGGCCAGTGTGTGGTTGAAAGTGGGATTTGGGATCTAAAACTAAGTATTAGCGTGTGCCTCTCCATGGGTAGTGGAGATGTTTAAACTACAACCCACAACTTGGGAATTACTGTGACCCCTGAAAAATGCGTGTGCTATGTTTCCCCACGTCCAGCACACACAGGAAGAAGTGTTCTGGGGTTCTGAGTGTGGGGAGGTTCCTCCAACAGACAGCAGCACCTGGGTTGTAATAGAATCCCTTAGCTTGACTTCCCTAAGTGTTTTCCTAGGCCTAGCAGTAAGCGATGGTGGGGGATGGGCTCTAAAGCCAAGTATTAGCGAGTGCATCTCTGTGGGTAGTGGAGGGTTTTAAACTACTTCCCCAACCTTGGAACACCTGTGCCCCATAAAGATGCATGGAATCTGTTTCCCCACCTCCAGCACACACACGGAGACTTGCTCAGGTATCCTGATTGTGGGGAGGCTCCTCCAAATGACAGCAGCGCCTGGGTTCTAAAAGAATCCCTTAGCTTGTCTTCCCTGATGGCATGCCTAGGCTGGAGAGTGGGGGAAAGTGGGGTTTGGGCTCTTAACCAAGTATTAGCGAGAGCCTATCCATGGGATGTGGGTTTTTAACCTACAACCCACAACCATGGAATAAATGTGCCCCCTGAAAGATGCTTTGACTGTTTCCCTACATCCAGCACACACACGAAGATGTGTTCTTGTATTCTGAGTGTGGGGAAGTTCCTCAAACTGACAGCAGGACCTGGATTCTATTAGTATCCCTTAGCTTCTGTTCCCTGAGTGTTTTCTTAGGCCAGGTCATGAGGGAAAGCTGGGGGTTGGGCTTGGAGGCCACGTAGCAGTGAGTGCCCCCTAATCCATTGAGGAAGTACTTAGAGGACTTCTCCCTAAACGGAACACCTTTTCCTCCATTCATCTGGGTGTAGTGGGGCTGCACATCTCTCCCACACCTAAGAATGTGTTCTGGAATTCTGAGTGCAGGGAAGTTCCTCCAACTGACAGCAGCGCCTGGGTTCTAATTGAATCCCTTTGCTTGTCTTCCCTGATGGAAAGCCTAGGCGGGAGTGCGGGGGAATGTGTGGTTTGGGCTCCAAAACCAAGTATTTGCCATGACCTCTCTTTTTTTTGTGGAGGTGTTTAAACTACATCCCTAACCTGGGAACACCTGTGCCCCCATAAAGATCCGTGGAGTCTGTTTCCTCACCTCCAGCACACACACGAACACTTGCACAGTTATCCTGAGAGTGGGCAGCCTCCTCCAACTGAGAGCAGGGCCTTGGTTCTTATAAAATCGCTTAACTTGTCTACCCTGTTTGGTTGCCTGATACGGAGTGCTGGGGAAAGGGTGGGTTGGGCTCTAAATCCAAGTATTAGCGAGTGCTTCTCCATGGGATTTGGAGGTTATTAACCAAAAGCCCACAACATGGGAATACCTGTGCTCCTTGAAAAAAGCGTGGACTCTGTATCCCCACCACCAGAACACACATGAAGAAGTTTTCTGCTATCCTGAGTGTGGGCTGGCAATTTCAGGTGACAGAAGCGGCTGGGTTCTAATAGAATCCCTTAGCTTGTAATCCATGAGTGTTTCCCTAGGACTGACTCTGAGAGAAACCTGGGGGTTGGGCTTTGAGGCCAAATAGTAGCGAGTGTCCCCGATGGACTGAGGAAGTATTTAGATGAATTCTCCATAAAGGGAAACACCTGAGCACCCATTCATCTGCGTGGAGTGTGGCTTCAAATTTCCCCACCACACAAGGTTGGGTTCCAGTATCCTGAGGGTGGGGTAGTTCCTCCAACTGACATCAGCGTCTTGGTTTGAATAGAATCCCTTTCCTTATCTTCCCTGATGGTTTGCCTAGGCCAGTGTGTGGTTGAAAGTGGGATTTGGGATCTAAAACTAAGTATTAGCGTGTGCCTCTCCATGGGTAGTGGAGATGTTTAAACTACAACCCACAACTTGGGAATTACTGTGACCCCTGAAAAATGCGTGTGCTATGTTTCCCCACGTCCAGCACACACAGGAAGTATTGTTCTGGGGTTCTGAATGTGGGGAGATTCCTCCAACAGACAGCAGCACCTGGGTTTTAATAGAATCCCTTAGCTTGACTTCCCTAAGTGTTTTCCTAGGCCTAGCAGTAAGCGATGGTGGGGGATGGGCTCTAAAGCCAAGTATTAGCGAGTGCATCTCTGTGGGTAGTGGAGGGTTTTAAACTACTTCCCCAACCTTGGAACACCTGTGCCCCATAAAGATGCGTGGAATCTGTTTCCCCACCTCCAGCACACACACGGAGACGTGCTCAGGTATCCTGATTGTGGGGAGGCTCCTCCAAATGACAGCAGCGCCTGGGTTCTAAAAGAATCCCTTAGCTTGTCTTCCCTGATGGCATGCCTAGGCTGGAGAGTGGGGGAAAGTGGGGGTTGGGCTCTAAACCAAGGATAAGCGAGAGCCTATCCATGGGATGTGGGTTTTTAACCTACAACCCACTACCATGGAATAAATGTGCCCCCTGAAAGATGCTTTGACTGTTTCCCTACATCCAGCACACACATGAAGATGTGTTGTTGTATTCTGAGTTTGGGGATGTTCCTCAAACTGACAGCAGCACCTGGATTCTATTAGTATCACTTAGCTTCTGTTCCCTGAGTGTTCTTTTAGGCCAGGCCATGAGGGAAAGCTGGGGGTTGGGCTTGGAGGCCACGTAGCAGTGAGTGCCCCCTGATCCATTGAGGAAGTACTTAGAGGACTTCTCCCTAAAGGGAACACCTTTTCCTCCATTCATCTTGGTGCAGTGGGGCTGCACAACTCTCCCACACCTAAGAATGTGTTCTGGAATTCTGAGTGCAGGGAAGTTCCTCCAACTGACAGCAGCGCCTGGGTTCTAATTGAATCCCTTTGCTTGTCTTCCCTGATGGAAAGCCTAGGCGGGAGTGCGGGGGAAAGTGTGGTTTGGGCTCCAAAACCAAGTATTTGCGATGACCTCTCTATGGTTTGGGGAGGTGTTTTAACTACATCCCTAACCTGGGAACACCTGTGCCCCCATAAAGATCCGTGGAGTCTGTTTCCACACCTCCAGCACACACACGAACACTTGCACAGTTATCCTGAGAGTGGGCAGCCTCCTCCAACTGAGAGCAGGGCCTTGGTTCTTATAAAATCGCTTAACTTGTGTACCCTGTTTGGTTGCCTGATACGGAGTGCTGGGGAAAGGGTGGGTTGGGCTCTAAATCCAAGTATTAGCGAGTGCTTCTCCATGGGATTTGGAGGTTATTAACCAAAAGCCCACAACATGGGAATACCTGTGCTCCTTGAAAAAAGCGTGGACTCTGTATCCCCACCACCAGAACACACATGAAGAAGTTTTCTGCTATCCTGAGTGTGGGCTGGCAATTTCAGGTGACAGAAGCGGCTGGGTTCTAATAGAATCCCTTAGCTTGTAATCCCTGAGTGTTTCCCTAGGACTGACTCTGAGAGAAACCTGGGGGTTGGGCTTTGAGGCCAAATAGTAGCGAGTGTCCCCGATGGACTGAGGAAGTATTTAGATGAATTCTCCATAAAGGGAAACACCTGAGCACCCATTCATCTGCGTGGAGTGGGGCTTCAAATCTCCCCACCACACAAGGTTGGGTTCCAGTATCCTGAGGGTGGGGTAGTTCCTCCAACTGACATCAGCATATTGGCTTTAATAGAATCCCTTTCCTTATCTTCCCTGATGGTTTGCCTAGGCCAGTGTGTGGTTGAATGTGGGATTTGGGATCTAAAACTATGTATTAGCGTGTGCCTCTCCATGGGTAGTGGAGATGTTTAAACTACAACCCACAACTTGGGAATTACTGTGACCCCTGAAAAATGCGTGTGCTATGTTTCCCCACGTCCAGCACACACAGGAAGAAGTGTTCTGGGGTTCTGAATGTGGGGAGATTCCTCCAACAGACAGCAGCACCTGGGTTGTAATAGAATCCCTTAGCTTGACTTCCCTAAGTGTTTTCCTAGGCCTAGCAGTAAGCGATGGTGGGGGATGGGCTCTAAAGCCAAGTATTAGCGAGTGCATCTCTGTGGGTTGTGGAGGGTTTTAAACTACTTCCCCAACCTTGGAACACCTGTGCCCTATAAAGATGCGTGGAATCTGTTTCCCCACCTCCAGCACACACACGGAGACGTGCTCAGGTATCCTGATTGTGGGGAGGCTCCTCCAAATGACAGCAGCGCCTGGGTTCTAAAAGAATCCCTTAGCTTGTCTTCCCTGATGGCATGCCTAGGCTGGAGAGTGGGGGAAAGTGGGGGTTGGGCTCTAAACCAAGGATAAGCGAGAGCCTATCCATGGGATGTGGGTTTTTAACCTACAACCCACAACCATGGAATAAATGTGCCCCCTGAAAGATGCTTTGACTGTTTCCCTACATCCAGCACACACATGAAGATGTGTTGTTGTATTCTGAGTGTGGGGATGTTCCTCAAACTGACAGCAGCACCTGGATTCTATTAGTATCACTTAGCTTCTGTTCCCTGAGTGTTCTTTTAGGCCAGGCCATGAGGGAAAGCTGGGGGTTGGGCTTGGAGGCCACGTAGCAGTGAGTGCCCCCTGATCCATTGAGGAAGTACTTAGAGGACTTCTCCCTAAAGGGAACACCTTTTCCTCCATTCATCTGGGTGCAGTGGGGCTGCACAACTCTCCCACACCTAAGAATGTGTTCTGGAATTCTGAGTGCAGGGAAGTTCCTCCAACTGACAGCAGCGCCTGGGTTCTAATTGAATCCCTTTGCTTGTCTTCCCTGATGGAAAGCCTAGGCGGGAGTGCGGGGGAAAGTGTGGTTTGGGCTCCAAAACCAAGTATTTGCGATGACCTCTCTATGGTTTGTGGAGGTGTTTTAACTACATCCCTAACCTGGGAACACCTGTGCCCCCATAAAGATCCGTGGAGTCTGTTTCCACACCTCCAGCACACACACGAACACTTGCACAGTTATCCTGAGAGTGGGCAGCCTCCTCCAACTGAGAGCAGGGCCTTGGTTCTTATAAAATCGCTTAACTTGTCTACCCTGTTTGGTTGCCTGATACGGAGTGCTGGGGAAAGGGTGGGTTGGGCTCTAAATCCAAGTATTAGCGAGTGCTTCTCCATGGGATTTGGAGGTTATTAACCAAAAGCCCACAACATGGGAATACCTGTGCTCCTTGAAAAAAGCGTGGACTCTGTATCCCCACCACCAGAACACACATGAAGAAGTTTTCTGCTATCCTGAGTGTGGGCTGGCAATTTCAGGTGACAGAAGCGGCTGGGTTCTAATAGAATCCCTTAGCTTGTAATCCCTGAGTGTTTCCCTAGGACTGACTCTGAGAGAAACCTGGGGGTTGGGCTTTGAGGCCAAATAGTAGCGAGTGTCCCCGATGGACTGAGGAAGTATTTAGATGAATTCTCCATAAAGGGAAACACCTGAGCACCCATTCATCTGCGTGGAGTGGGGCTTCAAATCTCCCCACCACACAAGGTTGGGTTCCAGTATCCTGAGGGTGGGGTAGTTCCTCCAACTGACATCAGCGTCTTGGTTTGAATAGAATCCCTTTGCTTGTCTTCCCTGATGGTTTGCCTAGGCCAGTGTGTGGTTGAAAGTGGGATTTGGGATCTAAAACTAAGTATTAGCGTGTGCCTCTCCATGGGTAGTGGAGATGTTTAAACTACAACCCACAACTTGGGAATTACTGTGACCCCTGAAAAATGCGTGTGCTATGTTTCCCCACGTCCAGCACACACAGGAAGAAGTGTTCTGGGGTTCTGAGTGTGGGGAGGTTCCTCCAACAGACAGCAGCACCTGGGTTGTAATAGAATCCCTTAGCTTGACTTCCCTAAGTGTTTTCCTAGGCCTAGCAGTAAGCGATGGTGGGGGATGGGCTCTAAAGCCAAGTATTAGCGAGTGCATCTCTGTGGGTAGTGGAGGGTTTTAAACTACTTCCCCAACCTTGGAACACCTGTGCCCCATAAAGATGCGTGGAATCTGTTTCCCCACCTCCAGCACACACACGGAGACGTGCTCAGGTATCCTGATTGTGGGGAGGCTCCTCCAACTGACAGCAGCGCCTGGGTTCTTAAAGAATCCCTTAGCTTGCCTTCCCTGATGGCATGCCTAGGCTGGAGGGTTGGGGAAAGTGGGGGTTGGGCTCTAAACCAAGTATAAGCGAGAGCCTATCCATGGGATGTGGGTTTTTAACCTACAACCCACAACCATGGAATAAATGTGCCCCCTGAAAGATGCTTTGACTGTTTCCCTACATCCAGCACACACACGAAGATGTGTTCTTGTATTCTGAGTGTGGGGAAGTTCCTCAAACTGACAGCAGCACCTGGATTCCATTACTATCCCTTAGCTTCTGTTCCCTGAGTGTTCTCTTAGACCAGGCCATGAGGGAAAGCTGGGGGTTGGGCTTGGAGGCCACGTAGCAGTGAGTGCCCCCTGATCCATTGAGGAAGTAGTTAGAGGAATTCTCCCTAAACGGAACACCTTTTCCTGCATTCATCTGGGTGCAGTGGGGCTGCACATCTCTCCCACACCTAAGAATGTGTTCTGGAATTCTGAGTGCAGGGAAGATCCTCCAACTGACAGCAGCGCCTGGGTTCTAATTGAATCCCTTTGCTTGTCTTCCCTGATGGAAAGCCTAGGCGGGAGTGCGGGGGAAAGTGTGGTTTGGGCTCCAAAACCAAGTATTTGCGATGACCTCTCTATGGTTTGTGGAGGTGTTTAAACTACATCCCTAACCTGGGAACACCTGTGCCCCCATAAAGATCCGTGGAGTCTGTTTCCACACCTCCAGCACACACACGAACACTTGCACAGTTATCCTGAGGGTGGGCAGCCTCCTCCAACTGAGAGCAGGGCCTTGGTTCTTATAAAATCGCTTAACTTGTCTACCCTGTTTGGTTGCCTGATACGGAGTGCTGGGGAAAGGGTGGGTTGGGCTCTAAATCCAAGTATTAGCGAGTGCTTCTCCATGGGATTTGGAGGTTATTAACCAAAAGCCCACAACATGGGAATACCTGTGCTCCTTGAAAAAAGCGTGGACTCTGTATCCCCACCACCAGAACACACATGAAGAAGTTTTCTGCTATCCTGAGTGTGGGCTGGCAATTTCAGGTGACAGAAGCGGCTGGGTTCTAATAGAATCCCTTAGCTTGTAATCCCTGAGTGTTTCCCTAGGACTGACTCTGAGAGAAAGCTGGGGGTTGGGCTTTGAGGCCAAATAGTAGCGAGTGTCCCCGATGGACTGAGGAAGTATTTAGATGAATTCTCCATAAAGGGAAACACCTGAGCACCCATTCATCTGCGTGGAGTGGGGCTTCAAATCTCCCCACCACACAAGGTTGGGTTCCAGTATCCTGAGGGTGGGGTAGTTCCTCCAACTGACATCAGCGTCTTGGTTTGAATAGAATCCCTTTGCTTGTCTTCCCTGATGGTTTGCCTAGGCCAGTGTGTGGTTGAAAGTGGGATTTGGGATCTAAAACTAAGTATTAGCGTGTGCCTCTCCATGGGTAGTGGAGATGTTTAAACTACAACCCACAACTTGGGAATTACTGTGACCCCTGAAGAATGCGTGTGCTATGTTTCCCCACGTCCAGCACACACAGGAAGAAGTGTTCTGGGGTTCTGAGTGTGGGGAGGTTCCTCCAACAGACAGCAGCACCTGGGTTGTAATAGAATCCCTTAGCTTGACTTCCCTAAGTGTTTTCCTAGGCCTAGCAGTAAGCGATGGTGGGGGATGGGCTCTAAAGCCAAGTATTAGCGAGTGCATCTCTGTGGGTAGTGGAGGGTTTTAAACTACTTCCCCAACCTTGGAACACCTGTGCCCCATAAAGATGCGTGGAATCTGTTTCCCCACCTCCAGCACACAAACGGAGACGTGCTCAGGTATCCTGATTGTGGGGAGGCTCCTCCAAATGACAGCAGCGCCTGGGTTCTAAAAGAATCCCTTAGCTTGTCTTCCCTGATGGCATGCCTAGGCTGGAGAGTGGGGGAAAGTGGGGGTTGGGCTCTAAACCAAGTATAAGCGAGAGCCTATCCATGGGATGTGGGTTTTTAACCTACAACCCACAACCATGGAATAAATGTGCCCCCTGAAAGATGCTTTGACTGTTTCCCTACATCCAGCACACACACGAAGATGTGTTCTTGTATTCTGAGTGTGGGGAAGTTCCTCAAACTGACAGCAGCACCTGGATTCTATTAGTATCCCTTAGCTTCTGTTCCCTGAGTGTTCTTTTAGGCCAGGCCATGAGGGAAAGCTGGGGGTTGGGCTTGGAGGCCACGTAGCAGTGAGTGCCCCCTGATCCATTGAGGAAGTACTTAGAGGACTTCTCCCTAAAGGGAACACCTTTTCCTGCATTCATCTGGGTGCAGTGGGGCTGCACATCTCTCCCACACCTAAGAATGTGTTCTGGAATTCTGAGTGCAGGGAAGTTCCTCCAACTGACAGCAGCACCTGGGTTCTAATGGAATCCCTTTGCTTGTCTTCCCTGATGGAAAGCCTAGTCGGGACTGCGGGGGAAAGTGTGGTTTGGGCTCCAAAACCAAGTATTTGCGATGACCTCTCTATGGTTTGTGGAGGTGTTTAAACTACATCCCTAACCTGGGAACACCTGTGCCCCCATAAAGATCCGTGGAGTCTGTTTCCACACCTCCAGCACACACACGAACACTTGCACAGTTATCCTGAGAGTGGGCAGCCTCCTCCAACTGAGAGCAGGGCCTTGGTTCTTATAAAATCGCTTAACTTGTGTACCCTGTTTGGTTGCCTGATACGGAGTGCTGGGGAAAGGGTGGGTTGGGCTCTAAATCCAAGTATTAGCGAGTGCTTCTCCATGGGATTTGGAGGTTATTAACCAAAAGCCCACAACATGGGAATACCTGTGCTCCTTGAAAAAAGCGTGGACTCTGTATCCCCACCACCAGAACACACATGAAGAAGTTTTCTGCTATCCTGAGTGTGGGCTGGCAATTTCAGGTGACAGAAGCGGCTGGGTTCTAATAGAATCCCTTAGCTTGTAATCCCTGAGTGTTTCCCTAGGACTGACTCTGAGAGAAACCTGGGGGTTGGGCTTTGAGGCCAAATAGTAGCGAGTGTCCCCGATGGACGGAGGAAGTATTTAGATGAATTCTCCATAAAGGGAAACACCTGAGCACCCATTCATCTGCGTGGAGTTGGGCTTCAAATCTCCCCACCACACAAGGTTGGGTTCCAGTATCCTGAGGGTGGGGTAGTTCCTCCAACTGACATCAGCGTCTTGGTTTGAATAGAATCCCTTTGCTTGTCTTCCCTGATGGTTTGCCTAGGCCAGTGTGTGGTTGAAAGTGGGATTTGGGATCTAAAACTAAGTATTAGCGTGTGCCTCTCCATGGGTAGTGGAGATGTTTAAACTACAACCCACAACTTGGGAATTACTCTGACCCCTGATAAATGCGTGTGCTATGTTTCCCCACGTCCAGCACACACAGGAAGAAGTGTTCTGGGGTTCTGATTGTGGGGAGGTTCCTCCAACAGACAGCAGCACCTGGGTTGTAATAGAATCCCTTCGCTTGACTTCCCTAAGTGTTTTCCTAGGCCTAGCAGTAAGCGATGGTGGGGGATGGGCTCTAAAGCCAAGTATTAGCGAGTGCATCTCTGTGGGTAGTGGAGGGTTTTAAACTACTTCCCCAACCTTGGAACACCTGTGCCCCATAAAGATGCGTGGAATCTGTTTCCCCACCTCCAGCACACACACGGAGACGTGCTCAGGTATCCTGATTGTGGGGAGGCTCCTCCAAATGACAGCAGCGCCTGGGTTCTAAAAGAATCCCTTAGCTTGTCTTCCCTGATGGCATGCCTAGGCTGGAGAGTGGGGGAAAGTGGGGGTTGGGCTCTAAACCAAGTATAAGCGAGAGCCTATCCATGGGATGTGGGTTTTTAACCTACAACCCACAACCATGGAATAAATGTGCCCCCTGAAAGATGCTTTGACTGTTTCCCTACATCCAGCACACACACGAAGAAGTGTTCTGGTATTCTGAGTGTGGGGAAGTTCCTCAAACTGACAGCAGCACCTGGATTCTATTAGTATCCCTTAGCTTCTGTTCCCTGAGTGTTCTTTTAGGCCAGGCCATGAGGGAAAGCTGGGGGTTGGGCTTGGAGGCCACGTAGCAGTGAGTGCCCCCTGATTCATGGAGGAAGTACTTAGAGGACTTCTCCCTAAAGGGAACACCTTTTCCTGCATTCATCTGGGTGCAGTGGGGCTGCACATCTCTCCCACACCTAAGAATGTATTCTGGAATTCTGAGTGCAGGGAAGTTCCTCCAACTGACTGCAGCGCCTGGGTTCTAATTGAATTCCTTTGCTTGTCTTCCCTGATGGAAAGCCTAGGCGGGAGTGCGGGGGAAATTGTGGTTTGGGCTCCAAAACCAAGTATTTGCGATGACCTCTCTATGGTTTGTGGAGGTGTTTAAACTACATCCCTAACCTGGGAACACCTGTGCCCCCATAAAGACCCGTGGAGTCTGTTTCCACACCTCCAGCACACACACGAACACTTGCACAGTTATCCTGAGTGTGGGCAGCCTCCTCCAACTGAGAGCAGGGCCTTGGTTCTTATAAAATCGCTTAACTTGTCTACCGTGTTTGGTTGCCTGATACGGAGTGCTGGGGAAAGGGTGGGTTGGGCTCTAAATCCAAGTATTAGCGAGTGCTTCTCCATGGGATTTGGAGGTTATTAACCAAAAGCCCACAACATGGGAATACCTGTGCTCCTTGAAAAAAGCGTGGACTCTGTATCCCCACCACCAGAACACACATGAAGAAGTTTTCTGCTATCCTGAGTGTGGGCTGGCAATTTCAGGTGACAGAAGCGGCTGGGTTCTAATAGAATCCCTTAGCTTGTAATCCCTGAGTGTTTCCCTAGGACTGACTCTGAGAGAAACCTGGGGGTTGGGCTTTGAGGCCAAATAGTAGCGAGTGTCCCCGATGGACTGAGGAAGTATTTAGATGAATTCTCCATAAAGGGAAACACCTGAGCACCCATTCATCTGCGTGGAGTGGGGCTTCAAATCTCCCCACCACACAAGGTTGGGTTCCAGTATCCTGAGGGTGGGGTAGTTCCTCCAACTGACATCAGCGTCTTGGTTTGAATAGAATCCCTTTGCTTGTCTTCCCTGATGGTTTGCCTAGGCCAGTGTGTGGTTGAAAGTGGGATTTGGGATCTAAAACTAAGTATTAGCGTGTGCCTCTCCATGGGTAGTGGAGATGTTTAAACTACAACCCACAACTTGGGAATTACTGTGACCCCTGAAAAATGCGTGTGCTATGTTTCCCCACGTCCAGCACACACAGGAAGAAGTGTTCTGGGGTTCTGAGTGTGGGGAGGTTCCTCCAACAGACAGCAGCACCTGGGTTGTAATAGAATCCCTTAGCTTGACTTCCCTAAGTGTTTTCCTAGGCCTAGCAGTAAGCGATGGTGGGGGATGGGCTCTAAAGCCAAGTATTAGCGAGTGCATCTCTGTGGGTAGTGGAGGGTTTTAAACTACTTCCCCAACCTTGGAACACCTGTGCCCCATAAAGATGCGTGGAATCTGTTTCCCCACCTCCAGCACACACACGGAGACGTGCTCAGGTATCCTGATTGTGGGGAGGCTCCTCCAAATGACAGCAGCGCCTGGGTTCTAAAAGAATCCCTTAGCTTGTCTTCCCTGATGGCATGCCTAGGCTGGAGAGTGGGGGAAAGTGGGGGTTGGGCTCTAAACCAAGTATAAGCGAGAGCCTATCCATGGGATGTGGGTTTTTAACCTACAACCCACAACCATGGAATAAATGTGCCCCCTGAAATATGCTTTGACTGTTTCCCTACAACCAGCACACACACGAAGATGTGTTCTGGTATTCTGAGTGTGGGGAATTTCCTCAAACTGACAGTAGCACCTGGAATCTATTAGTATCCCTTAGCTTCTGTTCCCTGAGTGTTCTTTTAGGCCAGGCCATGAGGGAAAGCTGGGGGTTGGGCTTGGAGGCCACGTAGCACTGAGTGCCCCCTGATCCATTGAGGAAGTACTTAGAGGACTTCTCCCTAAAGGGAACACCTTTTCCTGCATTCATCTGGGTGCAGTGGGGCTGCACATCTCTCCCACACCTAAGAATGTGTTCTGGAATTCTGAGTGCAGGGAAGTTCCTCCAACTGACAGCAGCGCCTGGGTTCTAATTGAATCCCTTTGCTTGTCTTCCCTGATGGAAAGCCTAGGCGGGAGTGCGGGGGAAAGTGTGGTTTGGGCTCCAAAACCAAGTATTTGCGATGACCTCTCTATGGTTTGTGGAGGTGTTTAAACTACATCCCTAACCTGGGAACACCTGTGCCCCCATAAAGATCCATGGAGTCTGTTTCCACACCTCCAGCACACACACGAACACTTGCACAGTTATCCTGAGAGTGGGCAGCCTCCTCCAACTGAGAGCAGGGCCTTGGTTCTTATAAAATCGCTTAACTTGTCTACCCTGTTTGGTTGCCTGATACGGAGTGCTGGGGAAAGGGTGGGTTGGGCTCTAAATCCAAGTATTAGCGAGTGCTTCTCCATGGGATTTGGAGGTTATTAACCAAAAGCCCACAACATGGGAATACCTGTGCTCCTTGAAAAAAGCGTGGACTCTGTATCCCCACCACCAGAACACACATGAAGAAGTTTTCTGCTATCCTGAGTGTGGGCTGGCAATTTCAGGTGACAGAAGCGGCTGGGTTCTAATAGAATCCCTTAGCTTGTAATCCCTGAGTGTTTCCCTAGGACTGACTCTGAGAGAAACCTGGGGGTTGGGCTTTGAGGCCAAATAGTAGCGAGTGTCCCCGATGGACTGAGGAAGTATTTAGATGAATTCTCCATAAAGGGAAACACCTGAGCACCCATTCATCTGCGTGGAGTGGGGCTTCAAATCTCCCCACCACACAAGGTTGGGTTCCAGTATCCTGAGGGTGGGGTAGTTTCTCCAACTGACATCAGCGTCTTGGTTTGAATAGAATCCCTTTGCTTGTCTTCCCTGATGGTTTGCCTAGGCCAGTGTGTGGTTGAAAGTGGGATTTGGGATCTAAAACTAAGTATTAGCGTGTGCCTCTCCATGGGTAGTGGAGATGTTTAAACTACAACCCACAACTTGGGAATTACTGTGACCCCTGAAGAATGCGTGTGCTATGTTTCCCCACGTCCAGCACACACAGGAAGAAGTGTTCTGGGGTTCTGAGTGTGGGGAGGTTCCTCCAACAGACAGCAGCACCTGGGTTGTAATAGAATCCCTTAGCTTGACTTCCCTAAGTGTTTTCCTAGGCCTAGCAGTAAGCGATGGTGGGGGATGGGCTCTAAAGCCAAGTATTAGCGAGTGCATCTCTGTGGGTAGTGGAGGGTTTTAAACTACTTCCCCAACCTTGGAACACCTGTGCCCCATAAAGATGCGTGGAATCTGTTTCCCCACCTCCAGCACACAAACGGAGACGTGCTCAGGTATCCTGATTGTGGGGAGGCTCCTCCAAATGACAGCAGCGCCTGGGTTCTAAAAGAATCCCTTAGCTTGTCTTCCCTGATGGCATGCCTAGGCTGGAGAGTGGGGGAAAGTGGGGGTTGGGCTCTAAACCAAGTATAAGCGAGAGCCTATCCATGGGATGTGGGTTTTTAACTTACAACCCACAACCATGGAATAAATGTGCCCCCTGAAAGATGCTTTGACTGTTTCCCTACATCCAGCACACACACGAAGATGTGTTCTTGTATTCTGAGTGTGGGGAAGTTCCTCAAACTGACAGCAGCACCTGGATTCTATTAGTATCCCTTAGCTTCTGTTCCCTGAGTGTTCTTTTAGGCCAGGCCATGAGGGAAAGCTGGGGGTTGGGCTTGGAGGCCACGTAGCAGTGAGTGCCCCCTGATCCATTGAGGAAGTACTTAGAGGACTTCTCCCTAAAGGGAACACCTTTTCCTGCATTCATCTGGGTGCAGTGGGGCTGCACATCTCTCCCACACCTAAGAATGTGTTCTGGAATTCTGAGTGCAGGGAAGTTCCTCCAACTGACAGCAGCACCTGGGTTCTAATGGAATCCCTTTGCTTGTCTTCCCTGATGGAAAGCCTAGGCGGGACTGCGGGGGAAAGTGTGGTTTGGGCTCCAAAACCAAGTATTTGCGATGACCTCTCTATGGTTTGTGGAGGTGTTTAAACTACATCCCTAACCTGGGAACACCTGTGCCCCCATTAAGATCCGTGGAGTCTGTTTCCACACCTCCAGCACACACACGAACACTTGCACAGTTATCCTGAGAGTGGGCAGCCTCCTCCAACTGAGAGCAGGGCCTTGGTTCTTATAAAATCGCTTAACTTGTCTACCCTGTTTGGTTGCCTGATACGGAGTGCTGGGGAAAGGGTGGGTTGGGCTCTAAATCCAAGTATTAGCGAGTGCTTCTCCATGGGATTTGGAGGTTATTAACCAAAAGCCCACAACATGGGAATACCTGTGCTCCTTGAAAAAAGCGTGGACTCTGTATCCCCACCACCAGAACACACATGAAGAAGTTTTCTGCTATCCTGAGTGTGGGCTGGCAATTTCAGGTGACAGAAGCGGCTGGGTTCTAATAGAATCCCTTAGCTTGTAATCCCTGAGTGTTTCCCTAGGACTGACTCTGAGAGAAACCTGGGGGTTGGGCTTTGAGGCCAAATAGTAGCGAGTGTCCCCGATGGACTGAGGAAGTATTTAGATGAATTCTCCATAAAGGGAAACACCTGAGCACCCATTCATCTGCGTGGAGTGGGGCTTCAAATCTCCCCACCACACAAGGTTGGGTTCCAGTATCCTGAGGGTGGGGTAGTTCCTCCAACTGACATCAGCGTCTTGGTTTGAATAGAATCCCTTTGCTTGTCTTCCCTGATGGTTTGCCTAGGCCAGTGTGTGGTTGAAAGTGGGATTTGGGATCTAAAACTAAGTATTAGCGTGTGCCTCTCCATGGGTAGTGGAGATGTTTAAACTACAACCCACAACTTGGGAATTACTGTGACCCCTGAAAAATGCGTGTGCTATGTTTCCCCACGTCCAGCACACACAGGAAGAAGTGTTCTGGGGTTCTGAGTGTGGGGAGGTTCCTCCAACAGACAGCAGCACCTGGGTTGTAATAGAATCCCTTAGCTTGACTTCCCTAAGTGTTTTCCTAGGCCTAGCAGTAAGCGATGGTGGGGGATGGGCTCTAAAGCCAAGTATTAGCGAGTGCATCTCTGTGGGTAGTGGAGGGTTTTAAACTACTTCCCCAACCTTGGAACACCTGTGCCCCATAAAGATGCGTGGAATCTGTTTCCCCACCTCCAGCACACACACGGAGACGTGCTCAGGTATCCTGATTGTGGGGAGGCTCCTCCAAATGACAGCAGCGCCTGGGTTCTAAAAGAATCCCTTAGCTTGTCTTCCCTGATGGCATGCCTAGGCTGGAGAGTGGGGGAAAGTGGGGGTTGGGCTCTAAACCAAGTATAAGCGAGAGCCTATCCATGGGATGTGGGTTTTTAACCTACAACCCACAACCATGGAATAAATGTGCCCCCTGAAATATGCTTTGACTGTTTCCCTACAACCAGCACACACACGAAGATGTGTTCTGGTATTCTGAGTGTGGGGAAGTTCCTCAAACTGACAGTAGCACCTGGAATCTATTAGTATCCCTTAGCTTCTGTTCCCTGAGTGTTCTTTTAGGCCAGGCCATGAGGGAAAGCTGGGGGTTGGGCTTGGAGGCCACGTAGCACTGAGTGCCCCCTGATCCATTGAGGAAGTACTTAGAGGACTTCTCCCTAAAGGGAACACCTTTTCCTGCATTCATCTGGGTGCAGTGGGGCTGCACATCTCTCCCACACCTAAGAATGTGTTCTGGAATTCTGAGTGCAGGGAAGTTCCTCCAACTGACAGCAGCGCCTGGGTTCTAATTGAATCCCTTTGCTTGTCTTCCCTGATGGAAAGCCTAGGCGGGAGTGCGGGGGAAAGTGTGGTTTGGGCTCCAAAACCAAGTATTTGCGATGACCTCTCTATGGTTTGTGGAGGTGTTTAAACTACATCCCTAACCTGGGAACACCTGTGCCCCCATAAAGATCCGTGGAGCCTGTTTCCACACCTCCAGCACACACACGAACACTTGCACAGTTATCCTGAGAGTGGGCAGACTCCTCCAACTGAGAGCAGGGCCTTGGTTCTTATAAAATCGCTTAACTTGTCTACCCTGTTTGGTTGCCTGATACGGAGTGCTGGGGAAAGGGTGGGTTGGGCTCTAAATCCAAGTATTAGCGAGTGCTTCTCCATGGGATTTGGAGGTTATTAACCAAAAGCCCACAACATGGGAATACCTGTGCTCCTTGAAAAAAGCGTGGACTCTGTATCCCCACCACCAGAACACACATGAAGAAGTTTTCTGCTATCCTGAGTGTGGGCTGGCAATTTCAGGTGACAGAAGCGGCTGGGTTCTAATAGAATCCCTTAGCTTGTAATCCCTGAGTGTTTCCCTAGGACTGACTCTGAGAGAAACCTGGGGGTTGGGCTTTGAGGCCAAATAGTAGCGAGTGTCCCCGATGGACTGAGGAAGTATTTAGATGAATTCTCCATAAAGGGAAACACCTGAGCACCCATTCATCTGCGTGGAGTGGGGCTTCAAATCTCCCCACCACACAAGGTTGGGTTCCAGTATCCTGAGGGTGGGGTAGTTCCTCCAACTGACATCAGCGTCTTGGTTTGAATAGAATCCCTTTGCTTGTCTTCCCTGATGGTTTGCCTAGGCCAGTGTGTGGTTGAAAGTGGGATTTGGGATCTAAAACTAAGTATTAGCGTGTGCCTCTCCATGGGTAGTGGAGATGTTTAAACTACAACCCACAACTTGGGAATTACTGTGACCCCTGAAAAATGCGTGTGCTATGTTTCCCCACGTCCAGCACACACAGGAAGAAGTGTTCTGGGGTTCTGAGTGTGGGGAGGTTCCTCCAACAGACAGCAGCACCTGGGTTGTAATAGAATCCCTTAGCTTGACTTCCCTAAGTGTTTTCCTAGGCCTAGCAGTAAGCGATGGTGGGGGATGGGCTCTAAAACCAAGTATTAGCGAGTGCATCTCTGTGGGTAGTGGAGGGTTTTAAACTACTTCCCCAACCTTGGAACACCTGTGCCCCATAAAGATGCGTGAAATCTGTTTCCCCACCTCCAGCACACATACGGAGACGTGCTCAGGTATCCTGATTGTGGGGAGGCTCCTCCAAATGACAGCAGCGCCTGGGTTCTAAAAGAATCCCTTAGCTTGTCTTCCCTGATGGCATGCCTAGGCTGGAGAGTGGGGGAAAGTGGGGGTTGGGCTCTAAACCAAGTATAAGCGAGAGCCTATCCATGGGATGTGGGTTTTTAACCTACAACCCACAACCATGGAATAAATGTGCCCCCTGAAATATGCTTTGACTGTTTCCCTACAACCAGCACACACACGAAGATGTGTTCAGGTATTCTGAGTGTGGGGAAGTTCCTCAAACTGACAGTAGCACCTGGATTCTATTAGTATCCCTTAGCTTCTGTTCCCTGAGTGTTCTTTTAGGCCAGGCCATGAGGGAAAGCTGGGGGTTGGGCTTGGAGGCCACGTAGCAGTGAGTGCCCCCTGATCCATTGAGGAAGTACTTAGAGGACTTCTCCCTAAAGGGAACACCTTTTCCTGCATTCATCTGGGTGCAGTGGGGCTGCACATCTCTCCCACACCTAAGAATGTGTTCTGGAATTCTGAGTGCAGGGAAGTTCCTCCAACTGACAGCAGCGCCTGGGTTCTAATTGAATCCCTTTGCTTGTCTTCCCTGATGGAAAGCCTAGGCGGGAGTGCGGGGGAAAGTGTGGTTTGGGCTCCAAAACCAAGTATTGGCGATGACCTCTCTATGGTTTGTGGAGGTGTTTAAACTACATCCCTAACCTGGGAACACCTGTGCCCCCATAAAGATCCGTGGAGCCTGTTTCCACACCTCCAGCACACACACGAACACTTGCACAGTTATCCTGAGAGTGGGCAGCCTCCTCCAACTGAGAGCAGGGCCTTGGTTCTTATAAAATCTCTTAACTTGTCTACCCTGTTTGGTTGCCTGATACGGAGTGCTGGGGAAAGGGTGGGTTGGGCTCTAAATCCAAGTATTAGCGAGTGCTTCTCCATGGGATTTGGAGGTTATTAACCAAAAGCCCACAACATGGGAATACCTGTGCTCCTTGAAAAAAGCGTGGACTCTGTATCCCCACCACCAGAACACACATGAAGAAGTTTTCTGCTATCCTGAGTGTGGGCTGGCAATTTCAGGTGACAGAAGCGGCTGGGTTCTAATAGAATCCCTTAGCTTGTAATCCCTGAGTGTTTCCCTAGGACTGACTCTGAGAGAAACCTGGGGGTTGGGCTTTGAGGCCAAATAGTAGCGAGTGTCCCCGATGGACTGAGGAAGTATTTAGATGAATTCTCCATAAAGGGAAACACCTGAGCACCCATTCATCTGCGTGGAGTGGGGCTTCAAATCTCCCCACCACACAAGGTTGGGTTCCAGTATCCTGAGGGTGGGGTAGTTCCTCCAACTGACATCAGCGTCTTGGTTTGAATAGAATCCCTTTGCTTGTCTTCCCTGATGGTTTGCCTAGGCCAGTGTGTGGTTGAAAGTGGGATTTGGGATCTAAAACTAAGTATTAGCGTGTGCCTCTCCATGGGTAGTGGAGATGTTTAAACTACAACCCACAACTTGGGAATTACTGTGACCCCTGAAAAATGCGTGTGCTATGTTTCCCCACGTCCAGCACACACAGGAAGAAGTGTTCTGGGGTTCTGAGTGTGGGGAGGTTCCTCCAACAGACAGCAGCACCTGGGTTGTAATAGAATCCCTTAGCTTGACTTCCCTAAGTGTTTTCCTAGGCCTAGCAGTAAGCGATGGTGGGGGATGGGCTCTAAAACCAAGTATTAGCGAGTGCATCTCTGTGGGTAGTGGAGGGTTTTAAACTACTTCCCCAACCTTGGAACACCTGTGCCCCATAAAGATGCGTGAAATCTGTTTCCCCACCTCCAGCACACATACGGAGACGTGCTCAGGTATCCTGATTGTGGGGAGGCTCCTCCAAATGACAGCAGCGCCTGGGTTCTAAAAGAATCCCTTAGCTTGTCTTCCCTGATGGCATGCCTAGGCTGGAGAGTGGGGGAAAGTGGGGGTTGGGCTCTAAACCAAGTATAAGCGAGAGCCTATCCATGGGATGTGGGTTTTTAACCTACAACCCACAACCATGGAATAAATGTGCCCCCTGAAATATGCTTTGACTGTTTCCCTACAACCAGCACACACACGAAGATGTGTTCAGGTATTCTGAGTGTGGGGAAGTTCCTCAAACTGACAGTAGCACCTGGATTCTATTAGTATCCCTTAGCTTCTGTTCCCTGAGTGTTCTTTTAGGCCAGGCCATGAGGGAAAGCTGGGGGTTGGGCTTGGAGGCCACGTAGCAGTGAGTGCCCCCTGATCCATTGAGGAAGTACTTAGAGGACTTCTCCCTAAAGGGAACACCTTTTCCTGCATTCATCTGGGTGCAGTGGGGCTGCACATCTCTCCCACACCTAAGAATGTGTTCTGGAATTCTGAGTGCAGGGAAGTTCCTCCAACTGACAGCAGCGCCTGGGTTCTAATTGAATCCCTTTGCTTGTCTTCCCTGATGGAAAGCCTAGGCGGGAGTGCGGGGGAAAGTGTGGTTTGGGCTCCAAAACCAAGTATTGGCGATGACCTCTCTATGGTTTGTGGAGGTGTTTAAACTACATCCCTAACCTGGGAACACCTGTGCCCCCATAAAGATCCGTGGAGCCTGTTTCCACACCTCCAGCACACACACGAACACTTGCACAGTTATCCTGAGAGTGGGCAGCCTCCTCCAACTGAGAGCAGGGCCTTGGTTCTTATAAAATCTCTTAACTTGTCTACCCTGTTTGGTTGCCTGATACGGAGTGCTGGGGAAAGGGTGGGTTGGGCTCTAAATCCAAGTATTAGCGAGTGCTTCTCCATGGGATTTGGAGGTTATTAACCAAAAGCCCACAACATGGGAATACCTGTGCTCCTTGAAAAAAGCGTGGACTCTGTATCCCCACCACCAGAACACACATGAAGAAGTTTTCTGCTATCCTGAGTGTGGGCTGGCAATTTCAGGTGACAGAAGCGGCTGGGTTCTAATAGAATCCCTTAGCTTGTAATCCCTGAGTGTTTCCCTAGGACTGACTCTGAGAGAAACCTGGGGGTTGGGCTTTGAGGCCAAATAGTAGCGAGTGTCCCCGATGGACTGAGGAAGTATTTAGATGAATTCTCCATAAAGGGAAACACCTGAGCACCCATTCATCTGCGTGGAGTGGGGCTTCAAATCTCCCCACCACACAAGGTTGGGTTCCAGTATCCTGAGGGTGGGGTAGTTCCTAAAACTGACATCAGCGTCTTGGTTTGAATAGAATCCCTTTGCTTGTCTTCCCTGATGGTTTGCCTAGGCCAGTGTGTGGTTGAAAGTGGGATTTGGGATCTAAAACTAAGTATTAGCGTGTGCCTCTCCATGGGTAGTGGAGATGTTTAAACTACAACCCACAACTTGGGAATTACTGTGACCCCTGAAAAATGCGTGTGCTATGTTTCCCCACGTCCAGCACACACAGGAAGAAGTGTTCTGGGGTTCTGAGTGTGGGGAGGTTCCTCCAACAGACAGCAGCACCTGGGTTGTAATAGAATCCCTTAGCTTGACTTCCCTAAGTGTTTACCTAGGCCTAGCAGTAAGCGATGGTGGGGGATGGGCTCTAAAGCCAAGTATTAGCGAGTGCATCTCTGTGGGTAGTGGAGGGTTTTAAACTACTTCCCCAACCTTGGAACACCTGTGCCCCATAAAGATGCGTGGAATCTGTTTCCCCACCTCCAGCACACACACGGAGACGTACTCAGGTATCCTGATTGTGGGGAGGCTCCTCCAAATGACAGCAGCGCCTGGGTTCTAAAAGAATCCCTTAGCTTGTCTTCCCTGATAGAATGCCTAGGCTGGAGAGTTTGGGAAAGTGGGGGTTGGGCTCTAAACCAAGTATAAGCGAGAGCCTATCCATGGGATGTGGGTTTTTAACCTACAACCCACAACCATGGAATAGATGTGCCCCCTGAAAGATGCTTTGACTGTTTCCCTACATCCAGCACACACACGAAGATGTGTTCTGGTATTCTGAGTGTGGGGAAGTTCCTCAAACTGACAGCAGCACCTGGATTCCATTAGTATCCCTTAGCTTCTGTTCCCTGAGTGTTCTCTTAGACCAGGCCATGAGGGAAAGCTGGGGGTTGTTCTTGGAGGCCACGTAGCACTGAGTGCCCCCTGATCCATTGAGGAAGTACTTAGAGTACTTCTCCCTAAACAGAACACCTTTTCCTCCATTCATCTGGGTGCAGTGGGGCTGCACATCTCTCCCACACCTAAGAATGTGTTCTGGAATTCTGAGTGCAGGGAAGTTCCTCCAACTGACAGCAGCGCCTGGGTTCTAATTGAATCCCTTTGCTTGTCTTCCCTGATGGAAAGCCTAGGCGGGAGTGCGGGGGAAAGTGTGGTTTGGGCTCCAAAACCAAGTATTTGCGATGACCTCTCTATGGTTTGTGGAGGTGTTTAAACTACATCCCTAACCTGGGAACACCTGTGCCCCCATAAAGATCCGTGGAGCCTGTTTCCAAACCTCCCTCACACACACGAACACTTGCACAGTTATCCTGAGAGTGGGCAGCCTCCTCCAACTGAGAGCAGGGCCTTGGTTCTTATAAAATCGCTTAACTTGTCTACCCTGTTTGGTTGCCTGATACGGAGTGCTGGGGAAAGGGTGGGTTGGGCTCTAAATCCAAGTATTAGCGAGTGCTTCTCCATGGGATTTGGAGGTTATTAACCAAAAGCCCACAAGATGGGAATACCTGTGCTCCTTGAAAAAAGCGTGGACTCTGTATCCCCACCACCAGAACACACATGAAGAAGTTTTCTGCTATCCTGAGTGTGGGCTGGCAATTTCAGGTGACAGAAGCGGCTGGGTTCTAATAGAATCCCTTAGCTTGTAATCCCTGAGTGTTTCCCTAGGACTGACTCTGAGAGAAACCTGGGGGTTGGGCTTTGAGGCCAAATAGTAGCGAGTGTCCCCGATGGACTGAGGAAGTATTTAGATGAATTCTCCATAAAGGGAAACACCTGAGCACCCATTCATCTGCGTGGAGTGGGGCTTCAAATCTCCCCACCACACAAGGTTGGGTTCCAGTATCCTGAGGGTGGGGTAGTTCCTCCAACTGACATCAGCGTCTTGGTTTGAATAGAATCCCTTTGCTTGTCTTCCCTGATGGTTTGCCTAGGCCAGTGTGTGGTTGAAAGTGGGATTTGGGATCTAAAACTAAGTATTAGCGTGTGCCTCTCCATGGGTAGTGGAGATGTTTAAACTACAACCCACAACTTGGGAATTACTGTGACCCCTGAAAAATGCGTGTGCTATGTTTCCCCACGTCCAGCACACACAGGAAGAAGTGTTCTGGGGTTCTGAGTGTGGGGAGGTTCCTCCAACAGACAGCAGCACCTGGGTTGTAATAGAATCCCTTAGCTTGACTTCCCTAAGTGTTTTCCTAGGCCTAGCAGTAAGCGATGGTGGGGGATGGGCTCTAAAACCAAGTATTAGCGAGTGCATCTCTGTGGGTAGTGGAGGGTTTTAAACTACTTCCCCAACCTTGGAACACCTGTGCCCCATAAAGATGCGTGAAATCTGTTTCCCCACCTCCAGCACACATACGGAGACGTGCTCAGGTATCCTGATTGTGGGGAGGCTCCTCCAAATGACAGCAGCGCCTGGGTTCTAAAAGAATCCCTTAGCTTGTCTTCCCTGATGGCATGCCTAGGCTGGAGAGTGGGGGAAAGTGGGGGTTGGGCTCTAAACCAAGTATAAGCGAGAGCCTATCCATGGGATGTGGGTTTTTAACCTACAACCCACAACCATGGAATAAATGTGCCCCCTGAAATATGCTTTGACTGTTTCCCTACAACCAGCACACACACGAAGATGTGTTCTGGTATTCTGAGTGTGGGGAAGTTCCTCAAACTGACAGTAGCACCTGGATTCTATTAGTATCCCTTAGCTTCTGTTCCCTGAGTGTTCTTTTAGGCCAGGCCATGAGGGAAAGCTGGGGGTTGGGCTTGGAGGCCACGTAGCAGTGAGTGCCCCCTGATCCATTGAGGAAGTACTTAGAGGACTTCTCCCTAAAGGGAACACCTTTTCCTGCATTCATCTGGGTGCAGTGGGGCTGCACATCTCTCCCACACCTAAGAATGTGTTCTGGAATTCTGAGTGCAGGGAAGTTCCTCCAACTGACAGCAGCGCCTGGGTTCTAATTGAATCCCTTTGCTTGTCTTCCCTGATGGAAAGCCTAGGCGGGAGTGCGGGGGAAAGTGTGGTTTGGGCTCCAAAACCAAGTATTGGCGATGACCTCTCTATGGTTTGTGGAGGTGTTTAAACTACATCCCTAACCTGGGAACACCTGTGCCCCCATAAAGATCCGTGGAGCCTGTTTCCACACCTCCAGCACACACACGAACACTTGCACAGTTATCCTGAGAGTGGGCAGCCTCCTCCAACTGAGAGCAGGGCCTTGGTTCTTATAAAATCTCTTAACTTGTCTACCCTGTTTGGTTGCCTGATACGGAGTGCTGGGGAAAGGGTGGGTTGGGCTCTAAATCCAAGTATTAGCGAGTGCTTCTCCATGGGATTTGGAGGTTATTAACCAAAAGCCCACAACATGGGAATACCTGTGCTCCTTGAAAAAAGCGTGGACTCTGTATCCCCACCACCAGAACACACATGAAGAAGTTTTCTGCTATCCTGAGTGTGGGCTGGCAATTTCAGGTGACAGAAGCGGCTGGGTTCTAATAGAATCCCTTAGCTTGTAATCCCTGAGTGTTTCCCTAGGACTGACTCTGAGAGAAACCTGGGGGTTGGGCTTTGAGGCCAAATAGTAGCGAGTGTCCCCGATGGACTGAGGAAGTATTTAGATGAATTCTCCATAAAGGGAAACACCTGAGCACCCATTCATCTGCGTGGAGTGGGGCTTCAAATCTCCCCACCACACAAGGTTGGGTTCCAGTATCCTGAGGGTGGGGTAGTTCCTAAAACTGACATCAGCGTCTTGGTTTGAATAGAATCCCTTTGCTTGTCTTCCCTGATGGTTTGCCTAGGCCAGTGTGTGGTTGAAAGTGGGATTTGGGATCTAAAACTAAGTATTAGCGTGTGCCTCTCCATGGGTAGTGGAGATGTTTAAACTACAACCCACAACTTGGGAATTACTGTGACCCCTGAAAAATGCGTGTGCTATGTTTCCCCACGTCCAGCACACACAGGAAGAAGTGTTCTGGGGTTCTGAGTGTGGGGAGGTTCCTCCAACAGACAGCAGCACCTGGGTTGTAATAGAATCCCTTAGCTTGACTTCCCTAAGTGTTTACCTAGGCCTAGCAGTAAGCGATGGTGGGGGATGGGCTCTAAAGCCAAGTATTAGCGAGTGCATCTCTGTGGGTAGTGGAGGGTTTTAAACTACTTCCCCAACCTTGGAACACCTGTGCCCCATAAAGATGCGTGGAATCTGTTTCCCCACCTCCAGCACACACACGGAGACGTACTCAGGTATCCTGATTGTGGGGAGGCTCCTCCAAATGACAGCAGCGCCTGGGTTCTAAAAGAATCCCTTAGCTTGTCTTCCCTGATAGAATGCCTAGGCTGGAGAGTTTGGGAAAGTGGGGGTTGGGCTCTAAACCAAGTATAAGCGAGAGCCTATCCATGGGATGTGGGTTTTTAACCTACAACCCACAACCATGGAATAGATGTGCCCCCTGAAAGATGCTTTGACTGTTTCCCTACATCCAGCACACACACGAAGATGTGTTCTGGTATTCTGAGTGTGGGGAAGTTCCTCAAACTGACAGCAGCACCTGGATTCCATTAGTATCCCTTAGCTTCTGTTCCCTGAGTGTTCTCTTAGACCAGGCCATGAGGGAAAGCTGGGGGTTGTTCTTGGAGGCCACGTAGCACTGAGTGCCCCCTGATCCATTGAGGAAGTACTTAGAGTACTTCTCCCTAAACAGAACACCTTTTCCTCCATTCATCTGGGTGCAGTGGGGCTGCACATCTCTCCCACACCTAAGAATGTGTTCTGGAATTCTGAGTGCAGGGAAGTTCCTCCAACTGACAGCAGCGCCTGGGTTCTAATTGAATCCCTTTGCTTGTCTTCCCTGATGGAAAGCCTAGGCGGGAGTGCGGGGGAAAGTGTGGTTTGGGCTCCAAAACCAAGTATTTGCGATGACCTCTCTATGGTTTGTGGAGGTGTTTAAACTACATCCCTAACCTGGGAACACCTGTGCCCCCATAAAGATCCGTGGAGCCTGTTTCCAAACCTCCCTCACACACACGAACACTTGCACAGTTATCCTGAGAGTGGGCAGCCTCCTCCAACTGAGAGCAGGGCCTTGGTTCTTATAAAATCGCTTAACTTGTCTACCCTGTTTGGTTGCCTGATACGGAGTGCTGGGGAAAGGGTGGGTTGGGCTCTAAATCCAAGTATTAGCGAGTGCTTCTCCATGGGATTTGGAGGTTATTAACCAAAAGCCCACAAGATGGGAATACCTGTGCTCCTTGAAAAAAGCGTGGACTCTGTATCCCCACCACCAGAACACACATGAAGAAGTTTTCTGCTATCCTGAGTGTGGGCTGGCAATTTCAGGTGACAGAAGCGGCTGGGTTCTAATAGAATCCCTTAGCTTGTAATCCCTGAGTGTTTCCCTAGGACTGACTCTGAGAGAAACCTGGGGGTTGGGCTTTGAGGCCAAATAGTAGCGAGTGTCCCCGATGGACTGAGGAAGTATTTAGATGAATTCTCCATAAAGGGAAACACCTGAGCACCCATTCATCTGCGTGGAGTGGGGCTTCAAATCTGCCCACCACACAAGGTTGGGTTCCAGTATCCTGAGGGTGGGGTAGTTCCTCCAACTGACATCAGCGTCTTGGTTTGAATAGAATCCCTTTGCTTGTCTTCCCTGATGGTTTGCCTAGGCCAGTGTGTGGTTGAAAGTGGGATTTGGGATCTAAAACTAAGTATTAGCGTGTGCCTCTCCATGGGTAGTGGAGATGTTTAAACTACAACCCACAACTTGGGAATTACTGTGACCCCTGAAAAATGCGTGTGCTATATTTCCCCACGTCCAGCACACACAGGAAGAAGTGTTCTGGGGTTCTGAGTGTGGGGAGGTTTCTCCAACAGACAGCAGCACCTGGGTTGTAATAGAATCCCTTCCCTTGACTGCCCTAAGTGTTTTCCTAGGCCTAGCAGTAAGCGATGGTGGGGGATGGGCTCTAAAGCCAAGTATTAGCGAGTGCATCTCTGTGGGTAGTGGAGGGTTTTAAACTACTTCCCCAACCTTGGAACACCTGTGCCCCATAAAGATGCGTGGAATCTGTTTCCCCACCTCCAGCACACAAACGGAGACGTGCTCAGGTATCCTGATTGTGGGGAGGCTCCTCCAAATGACAGCAGCGCCTGGGTTCTAAAAGAATCCCTTAGCTTGTCTTCCCTGATGGCATGCCTAGGCTGGAGAGTGGGGGAAAGTGGGGGTTGGGCTCTAAACCAAGTATAAGCGAGAGCCTATCCATGGGATGTGGGTTTTTAACCTACAACCCACAACCATGGAATAAATGTGCCCCCTGAAAGATGCTTTGACTGTTTCCCTACATCCAGCACACACACGAAGATGTGTTCTGGTATTCTGAGTGTGGGGAAGTTCCTCAAACTGACAGCAGCACCTGGATTCTATTAGTATCCCTTAGCTTCTGTTCCCTGAGTGTTCTTTTAGGCCAGGCCATGAGGGAAAGCTGGGGGTTGGGCTTGGAGGCCACGTAGCAGTGAGTGCCCCCTGATCCATTGAGGAAGTACTTAGAGGAATTCTCCCTAAAGGGAACACCTTTTCCTGCATTCCTCTGGGTGCAGTGGGGCTGCACATCTCTCCCACACCTAAGAATGTGTTCTGGAATTCTGAGTGCAGGGAAGTTCCTCCAACTGACAGCAGCGCCTGGGTTCTAATTGAATCCCTTTGCTTGTCTTCCCTGATGGAAAGCCTAGGCGGGAGTGCGGGGAAAGTGTGGTTTGGGCTCCAAAACCAAGTATTTGTGATGACCTCTCTATGGTTTGTGGAGGTGTTTAAACTACATCCCTAACCTGGGAACACCTGTGCCCCCATAAAGATCCATGGAGTCTGTTTCCACACCTCCAGCACACACACGAACACTTGCACAGTTATCCTGAGAGTGGGCAGCCTCCTCCAACTGAGAGCAGGGCCTTGGTTCTTATAAAATCGCTTAACTTGTCTACCCTGTTTGGTTGCCTGATACGGAGTGCTGGGGAAAGGGTGGGTTGGGCTCTAAATCCAAGTATTAGCGAGTGCTTCTCCATGGGATTTGGAGGTTATTAACCAAAAGCCCACAACATGGGAATACCTGTGCTCCTTGAAAAAAGCGTGGACTCTGTATCCCCAACACCTGAACACACATGAAGGAGTTTTCTGCTCTGCTGAGTGTGGGCTGGCAATTTCAGGTGACAGAAGCGGCTGGGTTCTAATAGAATCCCTTAGCTTGTAATCCCTGAGTGTTTCCCTAGGACTGACTCTGAGAGAAACCTGGGGGTTGGGCTTTGAGGCCAAATAGTAGCGAGTGTCCCCGATGGACTGAGGAAGTATTTAGATGAATTCTCCATAAAGGGAAACACCTGAGCACCCATTCATCTGCGTGGAGTGGGGCTTCAAATCTCCCCACCACACAAGGTTGGGTTCCAGTATCCTGAGGGTGGGGTAGTTCCTCCAACTGACATCAGCGTCTTGGTTTGAATAGAATCCGTTTGCGTGTCTTCCCTGATGGTTTGCCTAGGCCAGTGTGTGGTTGAAAGTGGGATTTGGGATCTAAAACTAAGTATTAGCGTGTGCCTCTCCATGGGTAGTGGAGATGTTTAAACTACAACCCACAACTTGGGAATTACTGTGACCCCTGAAAAATGCGTGTGCTATGTTACCCCACGTCCAGCACACACAGGAAGAAGTGTTCTGGGGTTCTGAGTGTGGGGAGGTTCCTCCAACAGACAGCAGCACCTGGGTTGTAATAGAATCCCTTAGCTTGACTTCCCTAAGTGTTTACCTAGGCCTAGCAGTAAGCGATGGTGGGGGATGGGCTCTAAAGCCAAGTATTAGCGAGTGCATCTCTGTGGGTAGTGGAGGGTTTTAAACTACTTCCCCAACCTTGGAACACCTGTGCCCCATAAAGATGCGTGGAATCTGTTTCCCCACCTCCAGCACACACACGGAGACGTGCTCAGGTATCCTGATTGTGGGGAGGCTCCTCCAAATGACAGCAGCGCCTGGGTTCTTAAAGAATCCCTTAGCTTGCCTTCCCTGATGGCATGCCTAGGCTGGAGAGTGGGGGAAAGTGGGGGTTGGGCTCTAAACCAAGTATAAGCGAGAGCCTATCCATGGGATGTGGGTTTTTAACCTACAACCCACAACCATGGAATAAATGTGCCCCCTGAAAGATGCTTTGACTGTTTCCCTACATCCAGCACACACACGAAGATGTGTTCTGGTATTCTGAGTGTGGGGAAGTTCCTCAAACTGACAGCAGCACCTGGATTCTATTAGTATCCCTTAGCTTCTGTTCCCTGAGTGTTCTTTTAGGCCAGGCCATGAGGGAAAGCTGGGGGTTGGGCTTGGAGGCCACGTAGCAGTGAGTGCCCCCTGATCCATTGAGGAAGTACTTAGAGGACTTCTCCCTAAAGGGAACACCTTTTCCTGCATTCATCTGGGTGCAGTGGGGCTGCACATCTCTCCCACACCTAAGAATGTGTTCTGGAATTCTGAGTGCAGGGAAGTTCCTCCAACTGACAGCAGCGCCTGGGTTCTAATTGAATCCCTTTGCTTGTCTTCCCTGATGGAAAGCCTAGGCGGGAGTGCGGGGGAAAGTGTGGTTTGGGCTCCAAAACCAAGTATTTGTGATGACCTCTCTATGGTTTGTGGAGGTGTTTAAACTACATCCCTAACCTGGGAACACCTGTGCCCCCATAAAGATCCATGGAGTCTGTTTCCACACCTCCAGCACACACACGAACACTTGCACAGTTATCCTGAGAGTGGGCAGCCTCCTCCAACTGAGAGCAGGGCCTTGGTTCTTATAAAATCGCTTAACTTGTCTACCCTGTTTGGTTGCCTGATACGGAGTGCTGGGGAAAGGGTGGGTTGGGCTCTAAATCCAAGTATTAGCGAGTGCTTCTCCATGGGATTTGGAGGTTATTAACCAAAAGCCCACAACATGGGAATACCTGTGCTCCTTGAAAAAAGCGTGGACTCTGTATCCCCAACACCAGAACACACATGAAGGAGTTTTCTGCTCTGCTGAGTGTGGGCTGGCAATTTCAGGTGACAGAAGCGGCTGGGTTCTAATAGAATCCCTTAGCTTGTAATCCCTGAGTGTTTCCCTAGGACTGACTCTGAGAGAAACCTGGGGGTTGGGCTTTGAGGCCAAATAGTAGCGAGTGTCCCCGATGGACTGAGGAAGTATTTAGATGAATTCTCCATAAAGGGAAACACCTGAGCACCCATTCATCTGCGTGGAGTGGGGCTTCAAATCTCCCCACCACACAAGGTTGGGTTCCAGTATCCTGAGGGTGGGGTAGTTCCTAAAACTGACATCAGCGTCTTGGTTTGAATAGAATCCCTTTGCGTGTCTTCCCTGATGGTTTGCCTAGGCCAGTGTGTGGTTGAAAGTGGGATTTGGGATCTAAAACTAAGTATTAGCGTGTGCCTCTCCATGGGTAGTGGAGATGTTTAAACTACAACCCACAACTTGGGAATTACTGTGACCCCTGAAAAATGCGTGTGCTATGTTTCCCCACGTCCAGCACACACAGGAAGAAGTGTTCTGGGGTTCTGAGAGTGGGGAGGTTCCTCCAACAGACAGCAGCACCTGGGTTGTAATAGAATCCCTTAGCTTGACTTCCCTAAGTGTTTACCTAGGCCTAGCAGTAAGCGATGGTGGGGGATGGGCTCTAAAGCCAAGTATTAGCGAGTGCATCTCTGTGGGTAGTGGAGGGTTTTAAACTACTTCCCCAACCTTGGAACACCTGTGCCCCATAAAGATGCGTGGAATCTGTTTCCCCACCTCCAGCACACACACGGAGACGTGCTCAGGTATCCTGATTGTGGGGAGGCTCCTCCAAATGACAGCAGCGCCTGGGTTCTTAAAGAATCCCTTAGCTTGCCTTCCCTGATGGCATGCCTAGGCTGGAGAGTGGGGGAAAGTGGGGGTTGGGCTCTAAACCAAGTATAAGCGAGAGCCTATCCATGGGATGTGGGTTTTTAACCTACAACCCACAACCATGGAATAGATGTGCCCCCTGAAAGATGCTTTGACTGTTTCCCTACATCCAGCACACACACGAAGATGTGTTCTGGTATTCTGAGTGTGGGGAAGTTCCTCAAACTGACAGCAGCACCTGGATTCCATTAGTATCCCTTAGCTTCTGTTCCCTGAGTGTTCTCTTAGACCAGGCCATGAGGGAAAGCTGGGGGTTGGGCTTGGAGGCCACGTAGCAGTGAGTGCCCCCTGATTCATGGAGGAAGTACTTAGAGGACTTCTCCCTAAAGGGAACACCTTTTCCTGCATTCATCTGGGTGCAGTGGGGCTGCACATCTCTCCCACACCTAAGAATGTGTTCTGGAATTCTGAGTGCAGGGAAGTTCCTCCAACTGACTGCAGCGCCTGGGTTCTAATTGAATTCCTTTGCTTGTCTTCCCTGATGGAAAGCCTAGGCGGGAGTGCGGGGGAAATTGTGGTTTGGGCTCCAAAACCAAGTATTTGCGATGACCTCTCTATGGTTTGTGGAGGTGTTTAAACTACATCCCTAACCTGGGAACACCTGTGCCCCCATAAAGACCCGTGGAGTCTGTTTCCACACCTCCAGCACACACACGAACACTTGCACAGTTATCCTGAGTGTGGGCAGCCTCCTCCAACTGAGAGCAGGGCCTTGGTTCTTATAAAATCGCTTAACTTGTCTACCGTGTTTGGTTGCCTGATACGGAGTGCTGGGGAAAGGGTGGGTTGGGCTCTAAATCCAAGTATTAGCGAGTGCTTCTCCATGGGATTTGGAGGTTATTAACCAAAAGCCCACAACATGGGAATACCTGTGCTCCTTGAAAAAAGCGTGGCCTCTGTATCCCCACCACCAGAACACACATGAAGAAGTTTTCTGCTATCCTGAGTGTGGGCTGGCAATTTCAGGTGACAGAAGCGGCTGGGTTCTAATAGAATCCCTTAGCTTGTAATCCCTGAGTGTTTCCCTAGGACTGACTCTGAGAGAAACCTGGGGGTTGGGCTTTGAGGCCAAATAGTAGCGAGTGTCCCCGATGGACTGAGGAAGTATTTAGATGAATTCTCCATAAAGGGAAACACCTGAGCACCCATTCATCTGCGTGGAGTGGGGCTTCAAATCTCCCCACCACACAAGGTTGGGTTCCAGTATCCTGAGGGTGGGGTAGTTCCTCCAACTGACATCAGCGTCTTGGTTTGAATAGAATCCCTTTGCTTGTCTTCCCTGATGGTTTGCCTAGGCCAGTGTGTGGTTGAAAGTGGGATTTGGGATCTAAAACTAAGTATTAGCGTGTGCCTCTCCATGGGTAGTGGAGATGTTTAAACTACAACCCACAACTTGGGAATTACTGTGACCCCTGAAAAATGCGTGTGCTATGTTTCCCCACGTCCAGCACACACAGGAAGAAGTGTTCTGGGGTTCTGAGTGTGGGGAGGTTCCTCCAACAGACAGCAGCACCTGGGTTGTAATAGAATCCCTTAGCTTGACTTCCCTAAGTGTTTTCCTAGGCCTAGCAGTAAGCGATGGTGGGGGATGGGCTCTAAAGCCAAGTATTAGCGAGTGCATCTCTGTGGGTAGTGGAGGGTTTTAAACTACTTCCCCAACCTTGGAACACCTGTGCCCCATAAAGATGCGTGGAATCTGTTTCCCCACCTCCAGCACACACACGGAGACGTGCTCAGGTATCCTGATTGTGGGGAGGCTCCTCCAAATGACAGCAGCGCCTGGGTTCTAAAAGAATCCCTTAGCTTGTCTTCCCTGATGGCATGCCTAGGCTGGAGAGTGGGGGAAAGTGGGGGTTGGGCTCTAAACCAAGTATAAGCGAGAGCCTATCCATGGGATGTGGGTTTTTAACCTACAACCCACAACCATGGAATAAATGTGCCCCCTGAAATATGCTTTGACTGTTTCCCTACAACCAGCACACACACGAAGATGTGTTCTGGTATTCTGAGTGTGGGGAATTTCCTCAAACTGACAGTAGCACCTGGAATCTATTAGTATCCCTTAGCTTCTGTTCCCTGAGTGTTCTTTTAGGCCAGGCCATGAGGGAAAGCTGGGGGTTGGGCTTGGAGGCCACGTAGCACTGAGTGCCCCCTGATCCATTGAGGAAGTACTTAGAGGACTTCTCCCTAAAGGGAACACCTTTTCCTGCATTCATCTGGGTGCAGTGGGGCTGCACATCTCTCCCACACCTAAGAATGTGTTCTGGAATTCTGAGTGCAGGGAAGTTCCTCCAACTGACAGCAGCGCCTGGGTTCTAATTGAATCCCTTTGCTTGTCTTCCCTGATGGAAAGCCTAGGCGGGAGTGCGGGGGAAAGTGTGGTTTGGGCTCCAAAACCAAGTATTTGCGATGACCTCTCTATGGTTTGTGGAGGTGTTTAAACTACATCCCTAACCTGGGAACACCTGTGCCCCCATAAAGATCCGTGGAGCCTGTTTCCACACCTCCAGCACACACACGAACACTTGCACAGTTATCCTGAGAGTGGGCAGCCTCCTCCAACTGAGAGCAGGGCCTTGGTTCTTATAAAATCGCTTAACTTGTCTACCCTGTTTGGTTGCCTGATACGGAGTGCTGGGGAAAGGGTGGGTTGGGCTCTAAATCCAAGTATTAGCGAGTGCTTCTCCATGGGATTTGGAGGTTATTAACCAAAAGCCCACAACATGGGAATACCTGTGCTCCTTGAAAAAAGCGTGGACTCTGTATCCCCACCACCAGAACACACATGAAGAAGTTTTCTGCTATCCTGAGTGTGGGCTGGCAATTTCAGGTGACAGAAGCGGCTGGGTTCTAATAGAATCCCTTAGCTTGTAATCCCTGAGTGTTTCCCTAGGACTGACTCTGAGAGAAACCTGGGGGTTGGGCTTTGAGGCCAAATAGTAGCGAGTGTCCCCGATGGACTGAGGAAGTATTTAGATGAATTCTCCATAAAGGGAAACACCTGAGCACCCATTCATCTGCGTGGAGTGGGGCTTCAAATCTCCCCACCACACAAGGTTGGGTTCCAGTATCCTGAGGGTGGGGTAGTTTCTCCAACTGACATCAGCGTCTTGGTTTGAATAGAATCCCTTTGCTTGTCTTCCCTGATGGTTTGCCTAGGCCAGTGTGTGGTTGAAAGTGGGATTTGGGATCTAAAACTAAGTATTAGCGTGTGCCTCTCCATGGGTAGTGGAGATGTTTAAACTACAACCCACAACTTGGGAATTACTGTGACCCCTGAAGAATGCGTGTGCTATGTTTCCCCACGTCCAGCACACACAGGAAGAAGTGTTCTGGGGTTCTGAGTGTGGGGAGGTTCCTCCAACAGACAGCAGCACCTGGGTTGTAATAGAATCCCTTAGCTTGACTTCCCTAAGTGTTTTCCTAGGCCTAGCAGTAAGCGATGGTGGGGGATGGGCTCTAAAGCCAAGTATTAGCGAGTGCATCTCTGTGGGTAGTGGAGGGTTTTAAACTACTTCCCCAACCTTGGAACACCTGTGCCCCATAAAGATGCGTGGAATCTGTTTCCCCACCTCCAGCACACAAACGGAGACGTGCTCAGGTATCCTGATTGTGGGGAGGCTCCTCCAAATGACAGCAGCGCCTGGGTTCTAAAAGAATCCCTTAGCTTGTCTTCCCTGATGGCATGCCTAGGCTGGAGAGTGGGGGAAAGTGGGGGTTGGGCTCTAAACCAAGTATAAGCGAGAGCCTATCCATGGGATGTGGGTTTTTAACCTACAACCCACAACCATGGAATAAATGTGCCCCCTGAAATATGCTTTGACTGTTTCCCTACAACCAGCACACACACGAAGATGTGTTCTGGTATTCTGAGTGTGGGGAATTTCCTCAAACTGACAGTAGCACCTGGAATCTATTAGTATCCCTTAGCTTCTGTTCCCTGAGTGTTCTTTTAGGCCAGGCCATGAGGGAAAGCTGGGGGTTGGGCTTGGAGGCCACGTAGCACTGAGTGCCCCCTGATCCATTGAGGAAGTACTTAGAGGACTTCTCCCTAAAGGGAACACCTTTTCCTGCATTCATCTGGGTGCAGTGGGGCTGCACATCTCTCCCACACCTAAGAATGTGTTCTGGAATTCTGAGTGCAGGGAAGTTCCTCCAACTGACAGCAGCGCCTGGGTTCTAATTGAATCCCTTTGCTTGTCTTCCCTGATGGAAAGCCTAGGCGGGAGTGCGGGGGAAAGTGTGGTTTGGGCTCCAAAACCAAGTATTTGCGATGACCTCTCTATGGTTTGTGGAGGTGTTTAAACTACATCCCTAACCTGGGAACACCTGTGCCCCCATAAAGATCCGTGGAGCCTGTTTCCACACCTCCAGCACACACACGAACACTTGCACAGTTATCCTGAGAGTGGGCAGCCTCCTCCAACTGAGAGCAGGGCCTTGGTTCTTATAAAATCGCTTAACTTGTCTACCCTGTTTGGTTGCCTGATACGGAGTGCTGGGGAAAGGGTGGGTTGGGCTCTAAATCCAAGTATTAGCGAGTGCTTCTCCATGGGATTTGGAGGTTATTAACCAAAAGCCCACAACATGGGAATACCTGTGCTCCTTGAAAAAAGCGTGGACTCTGTATCCCCACCACCAGAACACACATGAAGAAGTTTTCTGCTATCCTGAGTGTGGGCTGGCAATTTCAGGTGACAGAAGCGGCTGGGTTCTAATAGAATCCCTTAGCTTGTAATCCCTGAGTGTTTCCCTAGGACTGACTCTGAGAGAAACCTGGGGGTTGGGCTTTGAGGCCAAATAGTAGCGAGTGTCCCCGATGGACTGAGGAAGTATTTAGATGAATTCTCCATAAAGGGAAACACCTGAGCACCCTTTCATCTGCGTGGAGTGGGGCTTCAAATCTCCCCACCACACAAGGTTGGGTTCCAGTATCCTGAGGGTGGGGTAGTTTCTCCAACTGACATCAGCGTCTTGGTTTGAATAGAATCCCTTTGCTTGTCTTCCCTGATGGTTTGCCTAGGCCAGTGTGTGGTTGAAAGTGGGATTTGGGATCTAAAACTAAGTATTAGCGTGTGCCTCTCCATGGGTAGTGGAGATGTTTAAACTACAACCCACAACTTGGGAATTACTGTGACCCCTGAAGAATGCGTGTGCTATGTTTCCCCACGTCCAGCACACACAGGAAGAAGTGTTCTGGGGTTCTGAGTGTGGGGAGGTTCCTCCAACAGACAGCAGCACCTGGGTTGTAATAGAATCCCTTAGCTTGACTTCCCTAAGTGTTTTCCTAGGCCTAGCAGTAAGCGATGGTGGGGGATGGGCTCTAAAGCCAAGTATTAGCGAGTGCATCTCTGTGGGTAGTGGAGGGTTTTAAACTACTTCCCCAACCTTGGAACACCTGTGCCCCATAAAGATGCGTGGAATCTGTTTCCCCACCTCCAGCACACAAACGGAGACGTGCTCAGGTATCCTGATTGTGGGGAGGCTCCTCCAAATGACAGCAGCGCCTGGGTTCTAAAAGAATCCCTTAGCTTGTCTTCCCTGATGGCATGCCTAGGCTGGAGAGTGGGGGAAAGTGGGGGTTGGGCTCTAAACCAAGTATAAGCGAGAGCCTATCCATGGGATGTGGGTTTTTAACCTACAACCCACAACCATGGAATAAATGTGCCCCCTGAAATATGCTTTGACTGTTTCCCTACAACCAGCACACACACGAAGATGTGTTCTGGTATTCTGAGTGTGGGGAAGTTCCTCAAACTGACAGTAGCACCTGGAATCTATTAGTATCCCTTAGTTTCTGTTCCCTGAGTGTTCTTTTAGGCCAGGCCATGAGGGAAAGCTGGGGGTTGGGCTTGGAGGCCACGTAGCACTGAGTGCCCCCTGATCCATTGAGGAAGTACTTAGAGGACTTCTCCCTAAAGGGAACACCTTTTCCTGCATTCATCTGGGTGCAGTGGGGCTGCACATCTCTCCCACACCTAAGAATGTGTTCTGGAATTCTGAGTGCAGGGAAGTTCCTCCAACTGACAGCAGCGCCTGGGTTCTAATTGAATCCCTTTGCTTGTCTTCCCTGATGGAAAGCCTAGGCGGGAGTGCGGGGGAAAGTGTGGTTTGGGCTCCAAAACCAAGTATTTGCGATGACCTCTCTATGGTTTGTGGAGGTGTTTAAACTACATCCCTAACCTGGGAACACCTGTGCCCCCATAAAGATCCGTGGAGCCTGTTTCCACACCTCCAGCACACACACGAACACTTGCACAGTTATCCTGAGAGTGGGCAGCCTCCTCCAACTGAGAGCAGGGCCTTGGTTCTTATAAAATCGCTTAACTTGTCTACCCTGTTTGGTTGCCTGATACGGAGTGCTGGGGAAAGGGTGGGTTGGGCTCTAAATCCAAGTATTAGCGAGTGCTTCTCCATGGGATTTGGAGGTTATTAACCAAAAGCCCACAACATGGGAATACCTGTGCTCCTTGAAAAAAGCGTGGACTCTGTATCCCCACCACCAGAACACACATGAAGAAGTTTTCTGCTATCCTGAGTGTGGGCTGGCAATTTCAGGTGACAGAAGCGGCTGGGTTCTAATAGAATCCCTTAGCTTGTAATCCCTGAGTGTTTCCCTAGGACTGACTCTGAGAGAAACCTGGGGGTTGGGCTTTGAGGCCAAATAGTAGCGAGTGTCCCCGATGGACTGAGGAAGTATTTAGATGAATTCTCCATAAAGGGAAACACCTGAGCACCCATTCATCTGCGTGGAGTGGGGCTTCAAATCTCCCCACCACACAAGGTTGGGTTCCAGTATCCTGAGGGTGGGGTAGTTTCTCCAACTGACATCAGCGTCTTGGTTTGAATAGAATCCCTTTGCTTGTCTTCCCTGATGGTTTGCCTAGGCCAGTGTGTGGTTGAAAGTGGGATTTGGGATCTAAAACTAAGTATTAGCGTGTGCCTCTCCATGGGTAGTGGAGATGTTTAAACTACAACCCACAACTTGGGAATTACTGTGACCCCTGAAGAATGCGTGTGCTATGTTTCCCCACGTCCAGCACACACAGGAAGAAGTGTTCTGGGGTTCTGAGTGTGGGGAGGTTCCTCCAACAGACAGCAGCACCTGGGTTGTAATAGAATCCCTTAGCTTGACTTCCCTAAGTGTTTTCCTAGGCCTAGCAGTAAGCGATGGTGGGGGATGGGCTCTAAAGCCAAGTATTAGCGAGTGCATCTCTGTGGGTAGTGGAGGGTTTTAAACTACTTCCCCAACCTTGGAACACCTGTGCCCCATAAAGATGCGTGGAATCTGTTTCCCCACCTCCAGCACACAAACGGAGACGTGCTCAGGTATCCTGATTGTGGGGAGGCTCCTCCAAATGACAGCAGCGCCTGGGTTCTAAAAGAATCCCTTAGCTTGTCTTCCCTGATGGCATGCCTAGGCTGGAGAGTGGGGGAAAGTGGGGGTTGGGCTCTAAACCAAGTATAAGCGAGAGCCTATCCATGGGATGTGGGTTTTTAACCTACAACCCACAACCATGGAATAAATGTGCCCCCTGAAATATGCTTTGACTGTTTCCCTACAACCAGCACACACACGAAGATGTGTTCTGGTATTCTGAGTGTGGGGAAGTTCCTCAAACTGACAGTAGCACCTGGAATCTATTAGTATCCCTTAGTTTCTGTTCCCTGAGTGTTCTTTTAGGCCAGGCCATGAGGGAAAGCTGGGGGTTGGGCTTGGAGGCCACGTAGCACTGAGTGCCCCCTGATCCATTGAGGAAGTACTTAGAGGACTTCTCCCTAAAGGGAACACCTTTTCCTGCATTCATCTGGGTGCAGTGGGGCTGCACATCTCTCCCACACCTAAGAATGTGTTCTGGAATTCTGAGTGCAGGGAAGTTCCTCCAACTGACAGCAGCGCCTGGGTTCTAATTGAATCCCTTTGCTTGTCTTCCCTGATGGAAAGCCTAGGCGGGAGTGCGGGGGAAAGTGTGGTTTGGGCTCCAAAACCAAGTATTTGCGATGACCTCTCTATGGTTTGTGGAGGTGTTTAAACTACATCCCTAACCTGGGAACACCTGTGCCCCCATAAAGATCCGTGGAGCCTGTTTCCACACCTCCAGCACACACACGAACACTTGCACAGTTATCCTGAGAGTGGGCAGACTCCTCCAACTGAGAGCAGGGCCTTGGTTCTTATAAAATCGCTTAACTTGTCTACCCTGTTTGGTTGCCTGATACGGAGTGCTGGGGAAAGGGTGGGTTGGGCTCTAAATCCAAGTATTAGCGAGTGCTTCTCCATGGGATTTGGAGGTTATTAACCAAAAGCCCACAACATGGGAATACCTGTGCTCCTTGAAAAAAGCGTGGACTCTGTATCCCCACCACCAGAACACACATGAAGAAGTTTTCTGCTATCCTGAGTGTGGGCTGGCAATTTCAGGTGACAGAAGCGGCTGGGTTCTAATAGAATCCCTTAGCTTGTAATCCCTGAGTGTTTCCCTAGGACTGACTCTGAGAGAAACCTGGGGGTTGGGCTTTGAGGCCAAATAGTAGCGAGTGTCCCCGATGGACTGAGGAAGTATTTAGATGAATTCTCCATAAAGGGAAACACCTGAGCACCCATTCATCTGCGTGGAGTGGGGCTTCAAATCTCCCCACCACACAAGGTTGGGTTCCAGTATCCTGAGGGTGGGGTAGTTCCTCCAACTGACATCAGCGTCTTGGTTTGAATAGAATCCCTTTGCTTGTCTTCCCTGATGGTTTGCCTAGGCCAGTGTGTGGTTGAAAGTGGGATTTGGGATCTAAAACTAAGTATTAGCGTGTGCCTCTCCATGGGTAGTGGAGATGTTTAAACTACAACCCACAACTTGGGAATTACTGTGACCCCTGAAAAATGCGTGTGCTATGTTTCCCCACGTCCAGCACACACAGGAAGAAGTGTTCTGGGGTTCTGAGTGTGGGGAGGTTCCTCCAACAGACAGCAGCACCTGGGTTGTAATAGAATCCCTTAGCTTGACTTCCCTAAGTGTTTTCCTAGGCCTAGCAGTAAGCGATGGTGGGGGATGGGCTCTAAAACCAAGTATTAGCGAGTGCATCTCTGTGGGTAGTGGAGGGTTTTAAACTACTTCCCCAACCTTGGAACACCTGTGCCCCATAAAGATGCGTGGAATCTGTTTCCCCACCTCCAGCACACAAACGGAGACGTGCTCAGGTATCCTGATTGTGGGGAGGCTCCTCCAAATGACAGCAGCGCCTGGGTTCTAAAAGAATCCCTTAGCTTGTCTTCCCTGATGGCATGCCTAGGCTGGAGAGTGGGGGAAAGTGGGGGTTGGGCTCTAAACCAAGTATAAGCGAGAGCCTATCCATGGGATGTGGGTTTTTAACCTACAACCCACAACCATGGAATAAATGTGCCCCCTGAAATATGCTTTGACTGTTTCCCTACAACCAGCACACACACGAAGATGTGTTCTGGTATTCTGAGTGTGGGGAAGTTCCTCAAACTGACAGTAGCACCTGGATTCTATTAGTATCCCTTAGCTTCTGTTCCCTGAGTGTTCTTTTAGGCCAGGCCATGAGGGAAAGCTGGGGGTTGGGCTTGGAGGCCACGTAGCAGTGAGTGCCCCCTGATCCATTGAGGAAGTACTTAGAGGACTTCTCCCTAAAGGGAACACCTTTTCCTGCATTCATCTGGGTGCAGTGGGGCTGCACATCTCTCCCACACCTAAGAATGTGTTCTGGAATTCTGAGTGCAGGGAAGTTCCTCCAACTGACAGCAGCGCCTGGGTTCTAATTGAATCCCTTTGCTTGTCTTCCCTGATGGAAAGCCTAGGCGGGAGTGCGGGGGAAAGTGTGGTTTGGGCTCCAAAACCAAGTATTGGCGATGACCTCTCTATGGTTTGTGGAGGTGTTTAAACTACATCCCTAACCTGGGAACACCTGTGCCCCCATAAAGATCCGTGGAGCCTGTTTCCACACCTCCAGCACACACACGAACACTTGCACAGTTATCCTGAGAGTGGGCAGCCTCCTCCAACTGAGAGCAGGGCCTTGGTTCTTATAAAATCTCTTAACTTGTCTACCCTGTTTGGTTGCCTGATACGGAGTGCTGGGGAAAGGGTGGGTTGGGCTCTAAATCCAAGTATTAGCGAGTGCTTCTCCATGGGATTTGGAGGTTATTAACCAAAAGCCCACAACATGGGAATACCTGTGCTCCTTGAAAAAAGCGTGGACTCTGTATCCCCACCACCAGAACACACATGAAGAAGTTTTCTGCTATCCTGAGTGTGGGCTGGCAATTTCAGGTGACAGAAGCGGCTGGGTTCTAATAGAATCCCTTAGCTTGTAATCCCTGAGTGTTTCCCTAGGACTGACTCTGAGAGAAACCTGGGGGTTGGGCTTTGAGGCCAAATAGTAGCGAGTGTCCCCGATGGACTGAGGAAGTATTTAGATGAATTCTCCATAAAGGGAAACACCTGAGCACCCATTCATCTGCGTGGAGTGGGGCTTCAAATCTCCCCACCACACAAGGTTGGGTTCCAGTATCCTGAGGGTGGGGTAGTTCCTCCAACTGACATCAGCGTCTTGGTTTGAATAGAATCCCTTTGCTTGTCTTCCCTGATGGTTTGCCTAGGCCAGTGTGTGGTTGAAAGTGGGATTTGGGATCTAAAACTAAGTATTAGCGTGTGCCTCTCCATGGGTAGTGGAGATGTTTAAACTACAACCCACAACTTGGGAATTACTGTGACCCCTGAAAAATGCGTGTGCTATGTTTCCCCACGTCCAGCACACACAGGAAGAAGTGTTCTGGGGTTCTGAGTGTGGGGAGGTTCCTCCAACAGACAGCAGCACCTGGGTTGTAATAGAATCCCTTAGCTTGACTTCCCTAAGTGTTTTCCTAGGCCTAGCAGTAAGCGATGGTGGGGGATGGGCTCTAAAACCAAGTATTAGCGAGTGCATCTCTGTGGGTAGTGGAGGGTTTTAAACTACTTCCCCAACCTTGGAACACCTGTGCCCCATAAAGATGCGTGGAATCTGTTTCCCCACCTCCAGCACACAAACGGAGACGTGCTCAGGTATCCTGATTGTGGGGAGGCTCCTCCAAATGACAGCAGCGCCTGGGTTCTAAAAGAATCCCTTAGCTTGTCTTCCCTGATGGCATGCCTAGGCTGGAGAGTGGGGGAAAGTGGGGGTTGGGCTCTAAACCAAGTATAAGCGAGAGCCTATCCATGGGATGTGGGTTTTTAACCTACAACCCACAACCATGGAATAAATGTGCCCCCTGAAATATGCTTTGACTGTTTCCCTACAACCAGCACACACACGAAGATGTGTTCTGGTATTCTGAGTGTGGGGAAGTTCCTCAAACTGACAGTAGCACCTGGATTCTATTAGTATCCCTTAGCTTCTGTTCCCTGAGTGTTCTTTTAGGCCAGGCCATGAGGGAAAGCTGGGGGTTGGGCTTGGAGGCCACGTAGCAGTGAGTGCCCCCTGATCCATTGAGGAAGTACTTAGAGGACTTCTCCCTAAAGGGAACACCTTTTCCTGCATTCATCTGGGTGCAGTGGGGCTGCACATCTCTCCCACACCTAAGAATGTGTTCTGGAATTCTGAGTGCAGGGAAGTTCCTCCAACTGACAGCAGCGCCTGGGTTCTAATTGAATCCCTTTGCTTGTCTTCCCTGATGGAAAGCCTAGGCGGGAGTGCGGGGGAAAGTGTGGTTTGGGCTCCAAAACCAAGTATTGGCGATGACCTCTCTATGGTTTGTGGAGGTGTTTAAACTACATCCCTAACCTGGGAACACCTGTGCCCCCATAAAGATCCGTGGAGCCTGTTTCCACACCTCCAGCACACACACGAACACTTGCACAGTTATCCTGAGAGTGGGCAGCCTCCTCCAACTGAGAGCAGGGCCTTGGTTCTTATAAAATCTCTTAACTTGTCTACCCTGTTTGGTTGCCTGATACGGAGTGCTGGGGAAAGGGTGGGTTGGGCTCTAAATCCAAGTATTAGCGAGTGCTTCTCCATGGGATTTGGAGGTTATTAACCAAAAGCCCACAACATGGGAATACCTGTGCTCCTTGAAAAAAGCGTGGACTCTGTATCCCCACCACCAGAACACACATGAAGAAGTTTTCTGCTATCCTGAGTGTGGGCTGGCAATTTCAGGTGACAGAAGCGGCTGGGTTCTAATAGAATCCCTTAGCTTGTAATCCCTGAGTGTTTCCCTAGGACTGACTCTGAGAGAAACCTGGGGGTTGGGCTTTGAGGCCAAATAGTAGCGAGTGTCCCCGATGGACTGAGGAAGTATTTAGATGAATTCTCCATAAAGGGAAACACCTGAGCACCCATTCATCTGCGTGGAGTGGGGCTTCAAATCTCCCCACCACACAAGGTTGGGTTCCAGTATCCTGAGGGTGGGGTAGTTCCTAAAACTGACATCAGCGTCTTGGTTTGAATAGAATCCCTTTGCTTGTCTTCCCTGATGGTTTGCCTAGGCCAGTGTGTGGTTGAAAGTGGGATTTGGGATCTAAAACTAAGTATTAGCGTGTGCCTCTCCATGGGTAGTGGAGATGTTTAAACTACAACCCACAACTTGGGAATTACTGTGACCCCTGAAAAATGCGTGTGCTATGTTTCCCCACGTCCAGCACACACAGGAAGAAGTGTTCTGGGGTTCTGAGTGTGGGGAGGTTCCTCCAACAGACAGCAGCACCTGGGTTGTAATAGAATCCCTTAGCTTGACTTCCCTAAGTGTTTACCTAGGCCTAGCAGTAAGCGATGGTGGGGGATGGGCTCTAAAGCCAAGTATTAGCGAGTGCATCTCTGTGGGTAGTGGAGGGTTTTAAACTACTTCCCCAACCTTGGAACACCTGTGCCCCATAAAGATGCGTGGAATCTGTTTCCCCACCTCCAGCACACACACGGAGACGTACTCAGGTATCCTGATTGTGGGGAGGCTCCTCCAAATGACAGCAGCGCCTGGGTTCTAAAAGAATCCCTTAGCTTGTCTTCCCTGATAGAATGCCTAGGCTGGAGAGTTTGGGAAAGTGGGGGTTGGGCTCTAAACCAAGTATAAGCGAGAGCCTATCCATGGGATGTGGGTTTTTAACCTACAACCCACAACCATGGAATAGATGTGCCCCCTGAAAGATTCTTTGACTGTTTCCCTACATCCAGCACACACACGAAGATGTGTTCTGGTATTCTGAGTGTGGGGAAGTTCCTCAAACTGACAGCAGCACCTGGATTCCATTAGTATCCCTTAGCTTCTGTTCCCTGAGTGTTCTCTTAGACCAGGCCATGAGGGAAAGCTGGGGGTTGTTCTTGGAGGCCACGTAGCACTGAGTGCCCCCTGATCCATTGAGGAAGTACTTAGAGTACTTCTCCCTAAACAGAACACCTTTTCCTCCATTCATCTGGGTGCAGTGGGGCTGCACATCTCTCCCACACCTAAGAATGTGTTCTGGAATTCTGAGTGCAGGGAAGTTCCTCCAACTGACAGCAGCGCCTGGGTTCTAATTGAATCCCTTTGCTTGTCTTCCCTGATGGAAAGCCTAGGCGGGAGTGCGGGGGAAAGTGTGGTTTGGGCTCCAAAACCAAGTATTTGCGATGACCTCTCTATGGTTTGTGGAGGTGTTTAAACTACATCCCTAACCTGGGAACACCTGTGCCCCCATAAAGATCCGTGGAGCCTGTTTCCACACCTCCCTCACACACACGAACACTTGCACAGTTATCCTGAGAGTGGGCAGCCTCCTCCAACTGAGAGCAGGGCCTTGGTTCTTATAAAATCGCTTAACTTGTCTACCCTGTTTGGTTGCCTGATACGGAGTGCTGGGGAAAGGGTGGGTTGGGCTCTAAATCCAAGTATTAGCGAGTGCTTCTCCATGGGATTTGGAGGTTATTAACCAAAAGCCCACAAGATGGGAATACCTGTGCTCCTTGAAAAAAGCGTGGACTCTGTATCCCCACCACCAGAACACACATGAAGAAGTTTTCTGCTATCCTGAGTGTGGGCTGGCAATTTCAGGTGACAGAAGCGGCTGGGTTCTAATAGAATCCCTTAGCTTGTAATCCCTGAGTGTTTCCCTAGGACTGACTCTGAGAGAAACCTGGGGGTTGGGCTTTGAGGCCAAATAGTAGCGAGTGTCCCCGATGGACTGAGGAAGTATTTAGATGAATTCTCCATAAAGGGAAACACCTGAGCACCCATTCATCTGCGTGGAGTGGGGCTTCAAATCTGCCCACCACACAAGGTTGGGTTCCAGTATCCTGAGGGTGGGGTAGTTCCTCCAACTGACATCAGCGTCTTGGTTTGAATAGAATCCCTTTGCTTGTCTTCCCTGATGGTTTGCCTAGGCCAGTGTGTGGTTGAAAGTGGGATTTGGGATCTAAAACTAAGTATTAGCGTGTGCCTCTCCATGGGTAGTGGAGATGTTTAAACTACAACCCACAACTTGGGAATTACTGTGACCCCTGAAAAATGCGTGTGCTATATTTCCCCACGTCCAGCACACACAGGAAGAAGTGTTCTGGGGTTCTGAGTGTGGGGAGGTTTCTCCAACAGACAGCAGCACCTGGGTTGTAATAGAATCCCTTCCCTTGACTTCCCTAAGTGTTTTCCTAGGCCTAGCAGTAAGCGATGGTGGGGGATGGGCTCTAAAGCCAAGTATTAGCGAGTGCATCTCTGTGGGTAGTGGAGGGTTTTAAACTACTTCCCCAACCTTGGAACACCTGTGCCCCATAAAGATGCGTGGAATCTGTTTCCCCACCTCCAGCACACAAACGGAGACGTGCTCAGGTATCCTGATTGTGGGGAGGCTCCTCCAAATGACAGCAGCGCCTGGGTTCTAAAAGAATCCCTTAGCTTGTCTTCCCTGATGGCATGCCTAGGCTGGAGAGTGGGGGAAAGTGGGGGTTGGGCTCTAAACCAAGTATAAGCGAGAGCCTATCCATGGGATGTGGGTTTTTAACCTACAACCCACAACCATGGAATAAATGTGCCCCCTGAAAGATGCTTTGACTGTTTCCCTACATCCAGCACACACACGAAGATGTGTTCTGGTATTCTGAGTGTGGGGAAGTTCCTCAAACTGACAGCAGCACCTGGATTCTATTAGTATCCCTTAGCTTCTGTTCCCTGAGTGTTCTTTTAGGCCAGGCCATGAGGGAAAGCTGGGGGTTGGGCTTGGAGGCCACGTAGCAGTGAGTGCCCCCTGATCCATTGAGGAAGTACTTAGAGGAATTCTCCCTAAAGGGAACACCTTTTCCTGCATTCCTCTGGGTGCAGTGGGGCTGCACATCTCTCCCACACCTAAGAATGTGTTCTGGAATTCTGAGTGCAGGGAAGTTCCTCCAACTGACAGCAGCGCCTGGGTTCTAATTGAATCCCTTTGCTTGTCTTCCCTGATGGAAAGCCTAGGCGGGAGTGCGGGGAAAGTGTGGTTTGGGCTCCAAAACCAAGTATTTGTGATGACCTCTCTATGGTTTGTGGAGGTGTTTAAACTACATCCCTAACCTGGGAACACCTGTGCCCCCATAAAGATCCATGGAGTCTGTTTCCACACCTCCAGCACACACACGAACACTTGCACAGTTATCCTGAGAGTGGGCAGCCTCCTCCAACTGAGAGCAGGGCCTTGGTTCTTATAAAATCGCTTAACTTGTCTACCCTGTTTGGTTGCCTGATACGGAGTGCTGGGGAAAGGGTGGGTTGGGCTCTAAATCCAAGTATTAGCGAGTGCTTCTCCATGGGATTTGGAGGTTATTAACCAAAAGCCCACAACATGGGAATACCTGTGCTCCTTGAAAAAAGCGTGGACTCTGTATCCCCAACACCTGAACACACATGAAGGAGTTTTCTGCTCTGCTGAGTGTGGGCTGGCAATTTCAGGTGACAGAAGCGGCTGGGTTCTAATAGAATCCCTTAGCTTGTAATCCCTGAGTGTTTCCCTAGGACTGACTCTGAGAGAAACCTGGGGGTTGGGCTTTGAGGCCAAATAGTAGCGAGTGTCCCCGATGGACTGAGGAAGTATTTAGATGAATTCTCCATAAAGGGAAACACCTGAGCACCCATTCATCTGCGTGGAGTGGGGCTTCAAATCTCCCCACCACACAAGGTTGGGTTCCAGTATCCTGAGGGTGGGGTAGTTCCTCCAACTGACATCAGCGTCTTGGTTTGAATAGAATCCCTTTGCGTGTCTTCCCTGATGGTTTGCCTAGGCCAGTGTGTGGTTGAAAGTGGGATTTGGGATCTAAAACTAAGTATTAGCGTGTGCCTCTCCATGGGTAGTGGAGATGTTTAAACTACAACCCACAACTTGGGAATTACTGTGACCCCTGAAAAATGCGTGTGCTATGTTACCCCACGTCCAGCACACACAGGAAGAAGTGTTCTGGGGTTCTGAGTGTGGGGAGGTTCCTCCAACAGACAGCAGCACCTGGGTTGTAATAGAATCCCTTAGCTTGACTTCCCTAAGTGTTTACCTAGGCCTAGCAGTAAGCGATGGTGGGGGATGGGCTCTAAAGCCAAGTATTAGCGAGTGCATCTCTGTGGGTAGTGGAGGGTTTTAAACTACTTCCCCAACCTTGGAACACCTGTGCCCCATAAAGATGCGTGGAATCTGTTTCCCCACCTCCAGCACACACACGGAGACGTGCTCAGGTATCCTGATTGTGGGGAGGCTCCTCCAAATGACAGCAGCGCCTGGGTTCTTAAAGAATCCCTTAGCTTGCCTTCCCTGATGGCATGCCTAGGCTGGAGAGTGGGGGAAAGTGGGGGTTGGGCTCTAAACCAAGTATAAGCGAGAGCCTATCCATGGGATGTGGGTTTTTAACCTACAACCCACAACCATGGAATAAATGTGCCCCCTGAAAGATGCTTTGACTGTTTCCCTACATCCAGCACACACACGAAGATGTGTTCTGGTATTCTGAGTGTGGGGAAGTTCCTCAAACTGACAGCAGCACCTGGATTCTATTAGTATCCCTTAGCTTCTGTTCCCTGAGTGTTCTTTTAGGCCAGGCCATGAGGGAAAGCTGGGGGTTGGGCTTGGAGGCCACGTAGCAGTGAGTGCCCCCTGATCCATTGAGGAAGTACTTAGAGGACTTCTCCCTAAAGGGAACACCTTTTCCTGCATTCATCTGGGTGCAGTGGGGCTGCACATCTCTCCCACACCTAAGAATGTGTTCTGGAATTCTGAGTGCAGGGAAGTTCCTCCAACTGACAGCAGCGCCTGGGTTCTAATTGAATCCCTTTGCTTGTCTTCCCTGATGGAAAGCCTAGGCGGGAGTGCGGGGGAAAGTGTGGTTTGGGCTCCAAAACCAAGTATTTGTGATGACCTCTCTATGGTTTGTGGAGGTGTTTAAACTACATCCCTAACCTGGGAACACCTGTGCCCCCATAAAGATCCATGGAGTCTGTTTCCACACCTCCAGCACACACACGAACACTTGCACAGTTATCCTGAGAGTGGGCAGCCTCCTCCAACTGAGAGCAGGGCCTTGGTTCTTATAAAATCGCTTAACTTGTCTACCCTGTTTGGTTGCCTGATACGGAGTGCTGGGGAAAGGGTGGGTTGGGCTCTAAATCCAAGTATTAGCGAGTGCTTCTCCATGGGATTTGGAGGTTATTAACCAAAAGCCCACAACATGGGAATACCTGTGCTCCTTGAAAAAAGCGTGGACTCTGTATCCCCAACACCAGAACACACATGAAGGAGTTTTCTGCTCTGCTGAGTGTGGGCTGGCAATTTCAGGTGACAGAAGCGGCTGGGTTCTAATAGAATCCCTTAGCTTGTAATCCCTGAGTGTTTCCCTAGGACTGACTCTGAGAGAAACCTGGGGGTTGGGCTTTGAGGCCAAATAGTAGCGAGTGTCCCCGATGGACTGAGGAAGTATTTAGATGAATTCTCCATAAAGGGAAACACCTGAGCACCCATTCATCTGCGTGGAGTGGGGCTTCAAATCTCCCCACCACACAAGGTTGGGTTCCAGTATCCTGAGGGTGGGGTAGTTCCTAAAACTGACATCAGCGTCTTGGTTTGAATAGAATCCCTTTGCGTGTCTTCCCTGATGGTTTGCCTAGGCCAGTGTGTGGTTGAAAGTGGGATTTGGGATCTAAAACTAAGTATTAGCGTGTGCCTCTCCATGGGTAGTGGAGATGTTTAAACTACAACCCACAACTTGGGAATTACTGTGACCCCTGAAAAATGCGTGTGCTATGTTTCCCCACGTCCAGCACACACAGGAAGAAGTGTTCTGGGGTTCTGAGAGTGGGGAGGTTCCTCCAACAGACAGCAGCACCTGGGTTGTAATAGAATCCCTTAGCTTGACTTCCCTAAGTGTTTACCTAGGCCTAGCAGTAAGCGATGGTGGGGGATGGGCTCTAAAGCCAAGTATTAGCGAGTGCATCTCTGTGGGTAGTGGAGGGTTTTAAACTACTTCCCCAACCTTGGAACACCTGTGCCCCATAAAGATGCGTGGAATCTGTTTCCCCACCTCCAGCACACACACGGAGACGTGCTCAGGTATCCTGATTGTGGGGAGGCTCCTCCAAATGACAGCAGCGCCTGGGTTCTTAAAGAATCCCTTAGCTTGCCTTCCCTGATGGCATGCCTAGGCTGGAGAGTGGGGGAAAGTGGGGGTTGGGCTCTAAACCAAGTATAAGCGAGAGCCTATCCATGGGATGTGGGTTTTTAACCTACAACCCACAACCATGGAATAGATGTGCCCCCTGAAAGATGCTTTGACTGTTTCCCTACATCCAGCACACACACGAAGATGTGTTCTGGTATTCTGAGTGTGGGGAAGTTCCTCAAACTGACAGCAGCACCTGGATTCCATTAGTATCCCTTAGCTTCTGTTCCCTGAGTGTTCTCTTAGACCAGGCCATGAGGGAAAGCTGGGGGTTGTTCTTGGAGGCCACGTAGCACTGAGTGCCCCCTGATCCATTGAGGAAGTACTTAGAGTACTTCTCCCTAAACAGAACACCTTTTCCTCCATTCATCTGGGTGCAGTGGGGCTGCACATCTCTCCCACACCTAAGAATGTGTTCTGGAATTCTGAGTGCAGGGAAGTTCCTCCAACTGACAGCAGCGCCTGGGTTCTAATTGAATCCCTTTGCTTGTCTTCCCTGATGGAAAGCCTAGGCGGGAGTGCGGGGGAAAGTGTGGTTTGGGCTCCAAAACCAAGTATTGGCGATGACCTCTCTATGGTTTGTGGAGGTGTTTAAACTACATCCCTAACCTGGGAACACCTGTGCCCCCATAAAGATCCGTGGAGCCTGTTTCCACACCTCCAGCACACACACGAACACTTGCACAGTTATCCTGAGAGTGGGCAGCCTCCTCCAACTGAGAGCAGGGCCTTGGTTCTTATAAAATCGCTTAACTTGTCTACCCTGTTTGGTTGCCTGATACGGAGTGCTGGGGAAAGGGTGGGTTGGGCTCTAAATCCAAGTATTAGCGAGTGCTTCTCCATGGGATTTGGAGGTTATTAACCAAAAGCCCACAACATGGGAATACCTGTGCTCCTTGAAAAAAGCGTGGACTCTGTATCCCCACCACCAGAACACACATGAAGAAGTTTTCTGCTATCCTGAGTGTGGGCTGGCAATTTCAGGTGACAGAATCGGCTGGGTTCTAATAGAATCCCTTAGCTTGTAATCCCTGAGTGTTTCCCTAGGACTGACTCTGAGAGAAACCTGGGGGTTGGGCTTTGAGGCCAAATAGTAGCGAGTGTCCCCGATGGACTGAGGAAGTATTTAGATGAATTCTCCATAAAGGGAAACACCTGAGCACCCATTCATCTGCGTGGAGTGGGGCTTCAAATCTCCCCACCACACAAGGTTGGGTTCCAGTATCCTGAGGGTGGGGTAGTTCCTCCAACTGACATCAGCGTCTTGGTTTGAATAGAATCCCTTTGCGTGTCTTCCCTGATGGTTTGCCTAGGCCAGTGTGTGGTTGAAAGTGGGATTTGGGATCTAAAACTAAGTATTAGCGTGTGCCTCTCCATGGGTAGTGGAGATGTTTAAACTACAACCCACAACTTGGGAATTACTGTGACCCCTGAAAAATGCGTGTGCTATGTTTCCCCACGTCCAGCACACACAGGAAGAAGTGTTCTGGGGTTCTGAGTGTGGGGAGGTTCCTCCAACAGACAGCAGCACCTGGGTTGTAATAGAATCCCTTAGCTTGACTTCCCTAAGTGTTTACCTAGGCCTAGCAGTAAGCGATGGTGGGGGATGGGCTCTAAAGCCAAGTATTAGCGAGTGCATCTCTGTGGGTAGTGGAGGGTTTTAAACTACTTCCCCAACCTTGGAACACCTGTGCCCCATAAAGATGCGTGGAATCTGTTTCCCCACCTCCAGCACACACACGGAGACGTGCTCAGGTATCCTGATTGTGGGGAGGCTCCTCCAAATGACAGCAGCGCCTGGGTTCTAAAAGAATCCCTTAGCTTGCCTTCCCTGATGGCATGCCTAGGCTGGAGAGTGGGGGAAAGTGGGGGTTGGGCTCTAAACCAAGTATAAGCGAGAGCCTATCCATGGGATGTGGGTTTTTAACCTACAACCCACAACCATGGAATAAATGTGCCCCCTGAAAGATGCTTTGACTGTTTCCCTACATCCAGCACACACACGAAGATGTGTTCTGGTATTCTGAGTGTGGGGAAGTTCCTCAAACTGACAGCACCACCTGGATTCTATTAGTATCCCTTAGCTTCTGTTCCCTGAGTGTTCTTTTAGGCCAGGCCATGAGGGAAAGCTGGGGGTTGGGCTTGGAGGCCACGTAGCAGTGAGTGCCCCCTGATCCATTGAGGAAGTACTTAGAGGACTTCTCCCTAAAGGGAACACCTTTTCCTGCATTCATCTGGGTGCAGTGGGGCTGCACATCTCTCCCACACCTAAGAATGTGTTCTGGAATTCTGAGTGCAGGGAAGTTCCTCCAACTGACAGCAGCGCCTGGGTTCTAATTGAATCCCTTTGCTTGTCTTCCCTGATGGAAAGCCTAGGCGGGAGTGCGGGGGAATGTGTGGTTTGGGCTCCAAAACCAAGTATTGGCGATGACCTGTCTATGGTTTGTGGAGGTGTTTAAACTACATCCCTAACCTGGGAACACCTGTGCCCCCATAAAGATCCGTGGAGTCTGTTTCCACACCTCCAGCACACACACGAACACTTGCACAGTTATCCTGAGAGTGGGCAGCCTCCTCCAACTGAGAGCAGGGCCTTGGTTCTTATAAAATCTCTTAACTTGTCTACCCTGTTTGGTTGCCTGATACGGAGTGCTGGGGAAAGGGTGGGTTGGGCTCTAAATCCAAGTATTAGCGAGTGCTTCTCCATGGGATTTGGAGGTTATTAACCAAAAGCCCACAACATGGGAATACCTGTGCTCCTTGAAAAAAGCGTGGACTCTGTATCCCCACCACCAGAACACACATGAAGAAGTTTTCTGCTATCCTGAGTGTGGGCTGGCAATTTCAGGTGACAGAAGCGGCTGGGTTCTAATAGAATCCCTTAGCTTGTAATCCCTGAGTGTTTCCCTAGGACTGACTCTGAGAGAAACCTGGGGGTTGGGCTTTGAGGCCAAATAGTAGCGAGTGTCCCCGATGGACTGAGGAAGTATTTAGATGAATTCTCCATAAAGGGAAACACCTGAGCACCCATTCATCTGCGTGGAGTGGGGCTTCAAATCTCCCCACCACACAAGGTTGGGTTCCAGTATCCTGAGGGTGGGGTAGTTCCTAAAACTGACATCAGCGTCTTGGTTTGAATAGAATCCCTTTGCTTGTCTTCCCTGATGGTTTGCCTAGGCCAGTGTGTGGTTGAAAGTGGGATTTGGGATCTAAAACTAAGTATTAGCGTGTGCCTCTCCATGGGTAGTGGAGATGTTTAAACTACAACCCACAACTTGGGAATTACTGTGACCCCTGAAAAATGCGTGTGCTATGTTTCCCCACGTCCAGCACACACAGGAAGAAGTGTTCTGGGGTTCTGAGTGTGGGGAGGTTCCTCCAACAGACAGCAGCACCTGGGTTGTAATAGAATCCCTTAGCTTGACTTCCCTAAGTGTTTACCTAGGCCTAGCAGTAAGCGATGGTGGGGGATGGGCTCTAAAGCCAAGTATTAGCGAGTGCATCTCTGTGGGTAGTGGAGGGTTTTAAACTACTTCCCCAACCTTGGAACACCTGTGCCCCATAAAGATGCGTGGAATCTGTTTCCCCACCTCCAGCACACACACGGAGACGTACTCAGGTATCCTGATTGTGGGGAGGCTCCTCCAAATGACAGCAGCGCCTGGGATCTAAAAGAATCCCTTAGCTTGTCTTCCCTGATAGCATGCCTAGGCTGGAGAGTTTGGGAAAGTGGGGGTTGGGCTCTAAACCAAGTATAAGCGAGAGCCTATCCATGGGATGTGGGTTTTTAACCTACAACCCACAACCATGGAATAAATGTGCCCCCTGAAAGATGCTTTGACTGTTTCCCTACATCCAGCACACACACGAAGATGTGTTCTGGTATTCTGAGTGTGGGGAAGTTCCTCAAACTGACAGCAGCACCTGGATTCTATTAGTATCCCTTAGCTTCTGTTCCCTGAGTGTTCTTTTAGGCCAGGCCATGAGGGAAAGCTGGGGGTTGGGCTTGGAGGCCACGTAGCAGTGAGTGCCCCCTGATCCATTGAGGAAGTACTTAGAGGAATTCTCCCTAAAGGGAACACCTTTTCCTGCATTCCTCTGGGTGCAGTGGGGCTGCACATCTCTCCCACACCTAAGAATGTGTTCTGGAATTCTGAGTGCAGGGAAGTTCCTCCAACTGACAGCAGCGCCTGGGTTCTAATTGAATCCCTTTGCTTGTCTTCCCTGATGGAAAGCCTAGGCGGGAGTGCGGGGAAAGTGTGGTTTGGGCTCCAAAACCAAGTATTTGTGATGACCTCTCTATGGTTTGTGGAGGTGTTTAAACTACATCCCTAACCTGGGAACACCTGTGCCCCCATAAAGATCCATGGAGTCTGTTTCCACACCTCCAGCACACACACGAACACTTGCACAGTTATCCTGAGGGTGGGCAGCCTCCTCCAACTGAGAGCAGGGCCTTGGTTCTTATAAAATCGCTTAATTTGTCTACCCTGTTTGGTTGCCTGATACGGAGTGCTGGGGAAAGTGTGGGTTGGGCTCTAAATCCAAGTATTAGCGAGTGCTTCTCCATGGGATTTGGAGGTTATTAACCAAAAGCCCACAACATGGGAATACCTGTGCTCCTTGAAAAAAGCGTGGACTCTGTATCCCCAACACCAGAACACACATGAAGGAGTTTTCTGCTCTGCTGAGTGTGGGCTGGCAATTTCAGGTGACAGAAGCGGCTGGGTTCTAATAGAATCCCTTAGCTTGTAATCCCTGAGTGTTTCCCTAGGACTGACTCTGAGAGAAACCTGGGGGTTGGGCTTTGAGGCCAAATAGTAGCGAGTGTCCCCGATGGACTGAGGAAGTATTTAGATGAATTCTCCATAAAGGGAAACACCTGAGCACCCATTCATCTGCGTGGAGTGGGGCTTCAAATCTCCCCACCACACAAGGTTGGGTTCCAGTATCCTGAGGGTGGGGTAGTTCCTCCAACTGACATCAGCGTCTTGGTTTGAATAGAATCCCTTTGCTTGTCTTCCCTGATGGTTTGCCTAGGCCAGTGTGTGGTTGAATGTGGGATTTGGGATCTAAAACTAAGTATTAGCGTGTGCCTCTCCATGGGTAGTGGAGATGTTTAAACTACAACCCACAACTTGGGAATTACTGTGACCCCTGAAAAATGCGTGTGCTATGTTTCCCCACGTCCAGCACACACAGGAAGAAGTGTTCTGGGGTTCTGAGTGTGGGGAGGTTCCTCCAACAGACAGCAGCACCTGGGTTGTAATAGAATCCCTTAGCTTGACTTCCCTAAGTGTATTCCTAGGCCTAGCAGTAAGCGATGGTGGGGGATGGGCTCTAAAGCCAAGTATTAGCGAGTGCATCTCTGTGGGTAGTGGAGGGTTTTAAACTACTTCCCCAACCTTGGAACACCTGTGCCCCATAACGATGCGTGGAAACTGTTTCCCCACCTCCAGCACACACACGGAGACGTGCTCAGGTATCCTGATTGTGGGGAGGCTCCTCCAAATGACAGCAGCGCCTGGGTTCTAAAAGAATCCCTTAGCTTGTCTTCCCTGATGGCATGCCTAGGCTGGAGAGTGGGGGAAAGTGGGGGTTGGGCTCTAAACCAAGTATAAGCGAGAGCCTATCCATGGGATGTGGGTTTTTAACCTACAACCCACAACCATGGAATAGATGTGCCCCCTGAAAGATGCTTTGACTGTTTCCCTACATCCAGCACACACACGAAGATGTGTTCTGGTATTCTGAGTGTGGGGAAGTTCCTCAAACTGACAGCAGCACCTGGATTCCATTAGTATCCCTTAGCTTCTGTTCCCTGAGTGTTCTCTTAGACCAGGCCATGAGGGAAAGCTGGGGGTTGTTCTTGGAGGCCACGTAGCACTGAGTGCCCCCTGATCCATTGAGGAAGTACTTAGAGGACTTCTCCCTAAACAGAACACCTTTTCCTCCATTCATCTGGGTGCAGTGGGGCTGCACATCTCTCCCACACCTAAGAATGTGTTCTGGAATTCTGAGTGCAGGGAAGTTCCTCCAACTGACAGCAGCGCCTGGGTTCTAATTGAATCCCTTTGCTTGTCTTCCCTGATGGAAAGCTTAGGCGGGAGTGCGGGGGAAAGTGTGGTTTGGGCTCCAAAACCAAGTATTTGCGATGACCTCTCTATGGTTTGTGGAGGTGTTTAAACTACATCCCTAACCTGGGAACACCTGTGACCCCATAAAGATCCGTGGAGTCTGTTTCCACACCTCCAGCACACACACGAACACTTGCACAGTTATCCTGAGAGTGGGCAGCCTCCTCCAACTGAGAGCAGGGCCTTGGTTCTTATAAAATCGCTTAACTTGTCTACCCTGTTTGGTTGCCTGATACGGAGTGCTGGGGAAAGGGTGGGTTGGGCTCTAAATCCAAGTATTAGCGAGTGCTTCTCCATGGGATTTGGAGGTTATTAACCAAAAGCCCACAACATGGGAATACCTGTGCTCCTTGAAAAAAGCGTGGACTCTGTATCCCCACCACCAGAACACACATGAAGAAGTTTTCTGCTATCCTGAGTGTGGGCTGGCAATTTCAGGTGACAGAAGCGGCTGGGTTCTAATAGAATCCCTTAGCTTGTAATCCCTGAGTGTTTCCCTAGGACTGACTCTGAGAGAAACCTGGGGGTTGGGCTTTGAGGCCAAATAGTAGCGAGTGTCCCCGATGGACTGAGGAAGTATTTAGATGAATTCTCCATAAAGGGAAACACCTGAGCACCCATTCATCTGCGTGGAGTGGGGCTTCAAATCTGCCCACCACACAAGGTTGGGTTCCAGTATCCTGAGGGTGGGGTAGTTCCTCCAACTGACATCAGCGTCTTGGTTTGAATAGAATCCCTTTGCTTGTCTTCCCTGATGGTTTGCCTAGGCCAGTGTGTGGTTGAAAGTGGGATTTGGGATCTAAAACTAAGTATTAGCGTGTGCCTCTCCATGGGTAGTGGAGATGTTTAAACTACAACCCACAACTTGGGAATTACTGTGACCCCTGAAAAATGCGTGTGCTATGTTTCCCCACGTCCAGCACACACAGGAAGAAGTGTTCTGGGGTTCTGAGTGTGGGGAGGTTCCTCCAACAGACAGCAGCACCTGGGTTGTAATAGAATCCCTTAGCTTGACTTCCCTAAGTGTTTTCCTAGGCCTAGCAGTAAGCGATGGTGGGGGATGGGCTCTAAAGCCAAGTATTAGCGAGTGCATCTCTGTGGGTAGTGGAGGGTTTTAAACTACTTCCCCAACCTTGGAACACCTGTGCCCCATAAAGATGCGTGGAATCTGTTTCCCCACCTCCAGCACACAAACGGAGACGTGCTCAGGTATCCTGATTGTGGGGAGGCTCCTCCAAATGACAGCAGCGCCTGGGTTCTAAAAGAATCCCTTAGCTTGTCTTCCCTGATGGCATGCCTAGGCTGGAGAGTGGGGGAAAGTGGGGGTTGGGCTCTAAACCAAGTATAAGCGAGAGCCTATCCATGGGATGTGGGTTTTTAACCTACAACCCACAACCATGGAATAAATGTGCCCCCTGAAAGATGCTTTGACTGTTTCCCTACATCCAGCACACACACGAAGATGTGTTCTGGTATTCTGAGTGTGGGGAAGTTCCTCAAACTGACAGCAGCACCTGGATTCTATTAGTATCCCTTAGCTTCTGTTCCCTGAGTGTTCTTTTAGGCCAGGCCATGAGGGAAAGCTGGGGGTTGGGCTTGGAGGCCACGTAGCAGTGAGTGCCCCCTGATCCATTGAGGAAGTACTTAGAGGAATTCTCCCTAAAGGGAACACCTTTTCCTGCATTCCTCTGGGTGCAGTGGGGCTGCACATCTCTCCCACACCTAAGAATGTGTTCTGGAATTCTGAGTGCAGGGAAGTTCCTCCAACTGACAGCAGCGCCTGGGTTCTAATTGAATCCCTTTGCTTGTCTTCCCTGATGGAAAGCCTAGGCGGGAGTGCGGGGAAAGTGTGGTTTGGGCTCCAAAACCAAGTATTTGTGATGACCTCTTTATGGTTTGTGGAGGTGTTTAAACTACATCCCTAACCTGGGAACACCTGTGCCCCCATAAAGATCCATGGAGTCTGTTTCCACACCTCCAGCACACACACGAACACTTGCACAGTTATCCTGAGAGTGGGCAGCATCCTCCAACTGAGAGCAGGGCCTTGGTTCTTATAAAATCGCTTAACTTGTCTACCCTGTTTGGTTGCCTGATACGGAGTGCTGGGGAAAGGGTGGGTTGGGCTCTAAATCCAAGTATTAGCGAGTGCTTCTCCATGGGATTTGGAGGTTATTAACCAAAAGCCCACAACATGGGAATACCTGTGCTCCTTGAAAAAATCGTGGACTCTGTATCCCCACCACCAGAACACACATGAAGGAGTTTTCTGCTCTGCTGTGTGTGGGCTGGCAATTTCAGGTGACAGAAGCGGCTGGGTTCTAATAGAATCCCTTAGCTTGTAATCCCTGAGTGTTTCCCTAGGACTGAAACTGAGAGAAACCTGGGGGTTGGGCTTTGAGGCCAAATAGTAGCGAGTGTCCCCGATGGACTGAGGAAGTATTTAGATGAATTCTCCATAAAGGGAAACACCTGAGCACCCATTCATCTGTGTGGAGTGGGGCTTCAAATCTCCCCACCACACAAGGTTGGGTTCCAGTATCCTGAGGGTGGGGTAGTTCCTCCAACTGACATCAGCGTCTTGGTTTGAATAGAATCCCTTTGCTTGTCTTCCCTGATGGTTTGCCTAGGCCAGTGTGTGGTTGAAAGTGGGATTTGGGATCTAAAACTAAGTATTAGCGTGTGCCTCTCCATGGGTAGTGGAGATGTTTAAACTACAACCCACAACTTGGGAACTACTGTGACCCCTGAAAGATGCGTGTGCTATGTTTCCCCACGTCCAGCACACACAGGAAGAAGTGTTCTGGTGTTCTGAGTGTGGGGAGGTTCCTCCAACAGACAGCAGCACCTGGGTTGTAATAGAATCCCTTCGCTTGACTTCCCTAAGTGATTTCCTAGGCCTAGCAGTAAGCGATGGAGGGGATGGGCTCTAAAGCCAAGTATTAGCGAGTGCATCTCTGTGGGTAGTGGAGGGTTTTAAACTACTTCCCCAACCTTGGAACACCTGTGCCCCATAAAGATGCGTGGAATCTGTTTCCCCACCTCCAGCACACACACGGAGACGTGCTCAGGTATCCTGATTGTGGGGAGGCTCCTCCAAATGACAGCAGCGCCTGGGTTCTAAAAGAATCCCTTAGCTTGTCTTCCCTGATGGCATGGCTTGGCTGGAGAGTGGGGGAAAGTGGGGGTTGGGCTCTAAACCAAGTATAAACGAGAGCCTATCCATGGGATGTGGGTTTTTAACCTACAACCCACAACCATGGAATAAATGTGCCCCCTGAAAGATGCTTTGACTGTTTCCATACATCCAGCACTCACACGAAGAAGTTTTCTTGTATTCTGAGTGTGGGGAAGTTCCTCAAACTGACAGCAGCACCTGGATTCTATTAGTATCCCTTAGCTTCTGTTCCCTTAGTGTTTTCTTAGACCAGGCCATGAGGGAAAGCTGGGGGTTGGGCTTGGAGGCCATGTAGCAGTGAGTGCCCCCTGATCCATTGAGGAAGTACTTAGAGGACTTCTCCCTAAAGGGAACACATTTTCCTGCATTCATCTGGGTGCAGTGGGGCTGCACATCTCTCCCACACCTAAGAATGTGTTCTGGAATTCTGAGTGCAGGGAAGTTCCTCCAACTGACAGCAGCGCCTGGGTTCTAATTGAATCCCTTTGCTTGTCTTCCCTGATGGAAAGCCTAGGCGGGAGTGCGGGGGAAAGTGTGGTTTGGGCTCCAAAACCAAGTATTTGCGATGACCTCTCTATGGATTTTGGAGGTTTTTAAAATACATCCCTAAACTTTGAACACCTGTGCCCCCATAAAGATCCGTGGAGTCTGTTTCCACACCTCCAGCACACACACAAACACTTGCACAGTTATCCTGAGATTGGGCAGCCTCCTCCAACTGAGAGCAGGGCCTTGGTTCTTATAAAATCGCTTAACTTGTCTACCCTGTTTGGTTGCCTGATACGGAGTGCTGGGGAAAGGGTGGGTTGGGCTCTAAATCCAAGTATTAGCGAGTGCTTCTCCATGGGATTTGGAGGTTATTAACCAAAAGCCCACAACATGGGAATACCTGTGCTCCTTGAAAAAAGCGTGGACTCTGTATCCCCACCACCAGAACACACATGAAGAAGTTTTCTGCTATCCTGAGTGTGGGCTGGCAATTTCAGGTGACAGAAGCGGCTGGGTTCTAATAGAATCCCTTAGCTTGTAATCCCTGAGTGTTTCCCTAGGACTGACTCTGAGAGAAACCTGGGGGTTGGGCTTTGAGGCCAAATAGTAGCGAGTGTCCCCGATGGACTGAGGAAGTATTTAGATGAATTCTCCATAAAGGGAAACACCTGAGCACCCATTCATCTGCGTGGAGTGGGGCTTCAAATCTCCCCACCACACAAGGTTGGGTTCCAGTATCCTGAGGGTGGGGTAGTTCCTCCAACTGACATCAGCGTCTTGGTTTGAATAGAATCCCTTTGCTTGTCTTCCCTGATGGTTTTCCTAGGCCAGTGTGTGGTTGAAAGTGGGATTTGGGATCTAAAACTAAGTATTAGCGTGTGCCTCTCCATGGGTATTGGAGATGTTTAAACTACAACCCACAACTTGGGAATTACTGTGACCCCTGAAAAATGCGTGTGCTATGTTTCCCCACGTCCAGCACACACAGGAAGAAGTGTTCTGGGGTTCTGAGTGTGGGGAGGTTCCTCCAACAGACAGCAGCACCTGGGTTGTAATAGAATCCCTTAGCTTGACTTCCCTAAGTGTTTACCTAGGCCTAGCAGTAAGCGATGGTGGGGGATGGGCTCTAAAGCCAAGTATTAGCGAGTGCATCTCTGTGGGTAGTGGAGGGTTTTAAACTACTTCCCCAACCTTGGAACACCTGTGCCCCATAAAGAGGCGTGGAATCTGTTTCCCCAACTCCAGCACACACACGGAGACGTGCTCAGGTATCCTGATTGTGGGGAGGCTCCTCCAAATGACAGCAGCGCCTGGGTTCTTAAAGAATCCCTTAGCTTGCCTTCCCTGATGGCATGCGTAGGCTGGAGAGTGGGGGAAAGTGGGGGTTGGGCTCTAAACCAAGTATAAGCGAGAGCCTATCCATGTGATGTGGGTTTTTAACCTACAACCCACAACTATGGAATAAATGTGCCCCCTGAAAGATGCTTTGACTGTTTCCCTACATCCAGCACACACACGAAGATGTGTTCTTGTATTCTGAGTGTGGGGATGTTCCTCAAACTGACAGCAGCACCTGGATTCTATTAGTATCCCTTAGCTTCTGTTCCCTGAGTGTTCTTTTAGGCCAGGCCATGAGGGAAAGCTGGGGGTTGGGCTTGGAGGCCACGTAGCAGTGAGTGCCCCCTGATCCATTGAGGAAGTACTTAGAGGACTTCTCCCTAAAGGGAACACCTTTTCCTGCATTCCTCTGGGTGCAGTGGGGCTGCACATCTCTCCCACACCTAAGAATGTGTTCTGGAATTCTGAGTGCAGGGAAGTTCCTCCAACTGACAGCAGCGCCTGGGTTCTAATTGAATCCCTTTGCTTGTCTTCCCTGATGGAAAGCCTAGGCGGGAGTGCGGGGGAAAGTGTGGTTTGGGCTCCAAAACCAAGTATTTGCGATGACCTCTCTATGGTTTGTGGAGGTGTTTAAACTACATCCCTAACCTGGGAACACCTGTGCCCCCATAAAGATCCGTGGAGTCTGTTTCCACACCTCCAGCACACACACGAACACTTGCACAGTTATCCTGAGAGTGGGCAGCCTCCTCCAACTGAGAGCAGGGCCTTGGTTCTTATAAAATCGCTTAACTTGTCTACCCTGTTTGGTTGCCTGATACGGAGTGCTGGGGAAAGGGTGGGTTGGGCTCTAAATCCAAGTATTAGCGAGTGCTTCTCCATGGGATTTGGAGGTTATTAACCAAAAGCCCACAACATGGGAATACCTGTGCTCCTTGAAAAAAGCGTGGACTCTGTATCCCCACCACCAGAACACACATGAAGAAGTTTTCTGCTATCCTGAGTGTGGGCTGGCAATTTCAGGTGACAGAAGCGGCTGGGTTCTAATAGAATCCCTTAGCTTGTAATCCCTGAGTGTTTCCCTAGGACTGACTCTGAGAGAAACCTGGGGGTTGGGCTTTGAGGCCAAATAGTAGCGAGTGTCCCCGATGGACTGAGGAAGTATTTAGATGAATTCTCCATAAAGGGAAACACCTGAGCACCCATTCATCTGCGTGGAGTGGGGCTTCAAATCTCCCCACCACACAAGGTTGGGTTCCAGTATCCTGAGGGTGGGGTAGTTCCTCCAACTGACATCAGCGTCTTGGTTTGAATAGAATCCCTTTGCGTGTCTTCCCTGATGGTTTGCCTAGGCCAGTGTGTGGTTGAAAGTGGGATTTGGGATCTAAAACTAAGTATTAGCGTGTGCCTCTCCATGGGTAGTGGAGATGTTTAAACTACAACCCACAACTTGGGAATTACTGTGACCCCTGAAAAATGCGTGTGCTATGTTTCCCCACGTCCAGCACACACAGGAAGAAGTGTTCTGGGGTTCTGAGTGTGGGGAGGTTCCTCCAACAGACAGCAGCACCTGGGTTGTAATAGAATCCCTTAGCTTGACTTCCCTAAGTGTTTACCTAGGCCTAGCAGTAAGCGATGGTGGGGGATGGGCTCTAAAGCCAAGTATTAGCGAGTGCATCTCTGTGGGTAGTGGAGGGTTTTAAACTACTTCCCCAACCTTGGAACACCTGTGCCCCATAAAGATGCGTGGAATCTGTTTCCCCACCTCCAGCACACACACGGAGACGTGCTCAGGTATCCTGATTGTGGGGAGGCTCCTCCAAATGACAGCAGCGCCTGGGTTCTAAAAGAATCCCTTAGCTTGCCTTCCCTGATTGCATGCCTAGGCTGGAGAGTGGGGGAAATTGGGGGTTGGGCTCTAAACCAAGTGTAAGCGAGAGCCTATCCATGGGATGTGGGTTTTTAACCTACAACCCACAACCATGGAATAAATGTGCCCCCTGAAAGATGCTTTGACTGTTTCCCTACATCCAGCACACACACGAAGATGTGTTCTTGTATTCTGAGTGTGGGGAAGTTCCTCAAACTGACAGCAGCACCTGGATTCTATTAGTATCCCTTAGCTTCTGTTCCCTGAGTGTTCTTTTAGGCCAGGCCATGAGGGAAAGATGGGGGTTGGGCTTGGAAGCCACGTAGCAGTGAGTGCCCCCTGATCCATTGAGGAAGTACTTAGAGGACTTCTTCCTAAAGGGAACACCTTTCCTGCATTCATCTGGGTGCAGTGGGGCTGCACATCTCTCCCACACCTAAGAATGTGTTCTGGAATTCTGAGTGCAGGGAAGTTCCTCCAACTGACAGCAGCGCCTGGGTTCTAATTGAATCCCTTTGCTTGTCTTCCCTGATGGAAAGCCTAGGCGGGAGTGCGGGGGAAAGTGTGGTTTGGGCTCCAAAACCAAGTATTTGCGATGACCTCTCTATGGATTGTGGAGGTTTTTAAAATACATCCCTAAACTGGGAACACCTGTGCCCCCATAAAGATCCGTGGAGTCTGTTTCCACACCTCCAGCACACACACAAACACTTGCACAGTTATCCTGAGAGTGGGCAGCCTCCTCCAACTGAGAGCAGGGCCTTGGTTCTTATAAAATCGCTTAACTTGTCTACCCTGTTTGGTTGCCTGATACGGAGTGCTGGGGAAAGGGTGGGTTGGGCTCTAAATCCAAGTATTAGCGAGTGCTTCTCCATGGGATTTGGAGGTTATTAACCAAAAGCCCACAACATGGGAATACCTGTGCTCCTTGAAAAAAGCGTGGACTCTGTATCCCCACCACCAGAACACACATGAAGAAGTTTTCTGCTATCCTGAGTGTGGGCTGGCAATTTCAGGTGACAGAAGCGGCTGGGTTCTAATAGAATCCCTTAGCTTGTAATCCCTGAGTGTTTCCCTAGGACTGACTCTGAGAGAAACCTGGGGGTTGGGCTTTGAGGCCAAATAGTAGCGAGTGTCCCCGATGGACTGAGGAAGTATTTAGATGAATTCTCCATAAAGGGAAACACCTGAGCACCCATTCATCTGCGTGGAGTGGGGCTTCAAATCTCCCCACCACACAAGGTTGGGTTCCAGTATCCTGAGGGTGGGGTAGTTCCTCCGACTGACATCAGCGTCTTGGTTTGAATAGAATCCCTTTGCTTGTCTTACATGATGGTTTGCCTAGGCCAGTGTGTGGTTGAAAGTGGGATTTGGGATCTAAAACTAAGTATTAGCGTGTGCCTCTCCATGGGTAGTGGAGATGTTTAAACTACAACCCACAACTTGGGAATTACTGTGACCCCTGAAAAATGCGTGTGCTATGTTTCCCCACGTCCAGCACACACAGGAAGAAGTGTTCTGGGGTTCTGAGTGTGGGGAGGTTCCTCCAACAGACAGCAGCACCTGGGTTGTAATAGAATCCCTTAGCTTGACTTCCCTAAGTGTTTACCTAGGCCTAGCAGTAAGCGATGGTGGGGGATGGGCTCTAAAGCCAAGTATTAGCGAGTGCATCTCTGTGGGTAGTGGAGGGTTTTAAACTACTTCCCCAACCTTGGAACACCTGTGCCCCATAAAGATGCGTGGAATCTGTTTCCCCACCTCCAGCACACACACGGAGACGTGCTCAGGTATCCTGATTGTGGGGAGGCTCCTCCAAATGACAGCAGCGCCTGGGTTCTAAAAGAATCCCTTAGCTTGCCTTCCCTGATTGCATGCCTAGGCTGGAGAGTGGGGGAAAGTGGGGGTTGGGCTCTAAACCAAGTATAAGCGAGAGCCTATCCATGGGATGTGGGTTTTTAACCTACAACCCACAACCATGGAATAAATGTGCCCCCTGAAAGATGCTTTGACTGTTTCCCTACATCCAGCACACACACGAAGATGTGTTCTTGTATTCTGAGTGTGGGGAAGTTCCTCAAACTGACAGCAGCACCTGGATTCTATTAGTATCCCTTAGCTTCTGTTCCCTGAGTGTTCTTTTAGGCCAGGCCATGAGGGAAAGATGGGGGTTGGGCTTGGAAGCCACGTAGCAGTGAGTGCCCCCTGATCCATTGAGGAAGTACTTAGAGGACTTCTCCCTAAAGGGAACACCTTTCCTGCATTCATCTGGGTGCAGTGGGGCTGCACATCTCTCCCACACCTAAGAATGTGTTCTGGAATTCTGAGTGCAGGGAAGTTCCTCCAACTGACAGCAGCGCCTGGGTTCTAATTGAATCCCTTTGCTTGTCTTCCCTGATGGAAAGCCTAGGCGGGAGTGCGGGGGAAAGTGTGGTTTGGGCTCCAAAACCAAGTATTTGCGATGACCTCTCTATGGATTGTGGAGGTTTTTAAAATACATCCCTAAACTGGGAACACCTGTGCCCCCATAAAGATCCGTGGAGTCTGTTTCCACACCTCCAGCACACACACGAACACTTGCACAGTTATCCTGAGAGTGGGCAGCCTCCTCCAACTGAGAGCAGGGCCTTGGTTCTTATAAAATCGCTTAACTTGTCTACCCTGTTTGGTTGCCTGATACGGAGTGCTGGGGAAAGGGTGGGTTGGGCTCTAAATCCAAGTATTAGCGAGTGCTTCTCCATGGGATTTGGAGGTTATTAACCAAAAGCCCACAACATGGGAATACCTGTGCTCCTTGAAAAAAGCGTGGACTCTCTATCCCCACCACCAGAACACACATGAAGAAGTTTTCTGCTATCCTGAGTGTGGGCTGGCAATTTCAGGTGACAGAAGCGGCTGGGTTCTAATAGAATCCCTTAGCTTGTAATCCCTGAGTGTTTCCCTAGGACTGACTCTGAGAGAAACCTGGGGGTTGGGCTTTGAGGCCAAATAGTAGCGAGTGTCCCCGATGGACTGAGGAAGTATTTAGATGAATTCTCCATAAAGGGAAACACCTGAGCACCCATTCATCTGCGTGGAGTGGGGCTTCAAATCTCCCCACCACACAAGGTTGGGTTCCAGTATCCTGAGGGTGGGGTAGTTCCTCCGACTGACATCAGCGTCTTGGTTTGAATAGAATCCCTTTGCTTGTCTTCCCTGATGGTTTGCCTAGGCCAGTGTGTGGTTGAAAGTGGGATTTGGGATCTAAAACTAAGTATTAGCGTGTGCCTCTCCATGGGTAGTGGAGATGTTTAAACTACAACCCACAACTTGGGAATTACTGTGACCCCTGAAAAATGCGTGTGCTATGTTTCCCCACGTCCAGCACACACAGGAAGAAGTGTTCTGGGGTTCTGAGTGTGGGGAGGTTCCTCCAACAGACAGCAGCACCTGGGTTGTAATAGAATCCCTTAGCTTGACTTCCCTAAGTGTTTACCTAGGCCTAGCAGTAAGCGATGGTGGGGGATGGGCTCTAAAGCCAAGTATTAGCGAGTGCATCTCTGTGGGTAGTGGAGGGTTTTAAACTACTTCCCCAACCTTGGAACACCTGTGCCCCATAAAGAGGCGTGGAATCTGTTTCCCCAACTCCAGCACACACACGGAGACGTGCTCAGGTATCCTGATTGTGGGGAGGCTCCTCCAAATGACAGCAGCGCCTGGGTTCTAAAAGAATCCCTTAGCTTGTCTTCCCTGATGGCATGCCTAGGCTGGAGAGTGGGGGAAAGTGGGGGTTGGGCTCTAAACCAAGTATAAGCGAGAGCCTATCCATGGGATGTGGGTTTTTAACCTACAACCCACAACTATGGAATAAATGTGCCCCCTGAAAGATGCTTTGACTGTTTCCCTACATCCAGCACACACACGAAGATGTGTTCTTGTATTCTGAGTGTGGGGATGTTCCTCAAACTGACAGCAGCACCTGGATTCTATTAGTATCCCTTAGCTTCTGTTCCCTGAGTGTTCTTTTAGGCCAGGCCATGAGGGAAAGCTGGGGGTTGGGCTTGGAGGCCACGTAGCAGTGAGTGCCCCCTGATCCATTGAGGAAGTACTTAGAGGACTTCTCCCTAAAGGGAACACCTTTTCCTGCATTCATCTGGGTGCAGTGGGGCTGCACATCTCTCCCACACCTAAGAATGTGTTCTGGAATTCTGAGTGCAGGGAAGTTCCTCCAACTGACAGCAGCGCCTGGGTTCTAATTGAATCCCTTTGCTTGTCTTCCCTGATGGAAAGCCTAGGCGGGAGTGCGGGGGAAAGTGTGGTTTGGGCTCCAAAACCAAGTATTTGCGATGACCTCTCTATGGTTTGTGGAGGTGTTTAAACTACATCCCTAACCTGGGAACACCTGTGCCCCCATAAAGATCCGTGGAGTCTGTTTCCACACCTCCAGCACACACACAAACACTTGCACAGTTATCCTGAGAGTGGGCAGCCTCCTCCAACTGAGAGCAGGGCCTTGGTTCTTATAAAATCGCTTAACTTGTCTACCCTGTTTGGTTGCCTGATACGGAGTGCTGGGGAAAGGGTGGGTTGGGCTCTAAATCCAAGTATTAGCGAGTGCTTCTCCATGGGATTTGGAGGTTATTAACCAAAAGCCCACAACATGGGAATACCTGTGCTCCTTGAAAAAAGCGTGGACTCTGTATCCCCACCACCAGAACACACATGAAGAAGTTTTCTGCTATCCTGAGTGTGGGCTGGCAATTTCAGGTGACAGAAGCGGCTGGGTTCTAATAGAATCCCTTAGCTTGTAATCCCTGAGTGTTTCCCTAGGACTGACTCTGAGAGAAACCTGGGGGTTGGGCTTTGAGGCCAAATAGTAGCGAGTGTCCCCGATGGACTGAGGAAGTATTTAGATGAATTCTCCATAAAGGGAAACACCTGAGCACCCATTCATCTGCGTGGAGTGGGGCTTCAAATCTCCCCACCACACAAGGTTGGGTTCCAGTATCCTGAGGGTGGGGTAGTTCCTCCAACTGACATCAGCGTCTTGGTTTGAATAGAATCCCTTTGCTTGTCTTCCCTGATGGTTTGCCTAGGCCAGTGTGTGGTTGAAAGTGGGATTTGGGATCTAAAACTAAGTATTAGCGTGTGCCTCTCCATGGGTAGTGGAGATGTTTAAACTACAACCCACAACTTGGGAATTACTGTGACCCCTGAAAAATGCGTGTGCTATGTTTCCCCACGTCCAGCACACACAGGAAGAAGTGTTCTGGGGTTCTGAGTGTGGGGAGGTTCCTCCAACAGACAGCAGCACCTGGGTTGTAATAGAATCCCTTAGCTTGACTTCCCTAAGTGTTTACCTAGGCCTAGCAGTAAGCGATGGTGGGGGATGGGCTCTAAAGCCAAGTATTAGCGAGTGCATCTCTGTGGGTAGTGGAGGGTTTTAAACTACTTCCCCAACCTTGGAACACCTGTGCCCCATAAAGATGCGTGGAATCTGTTTCCCCACCCCCAGCACACACACGGAGACGTGCTCAGGTATCCTGATTGTGGGGAGGCTCCTCCAAATGACAGCAGCGCCTGGGTTCTTAAAGAATCCCTTAGCTTGCCTTCCCTGATGGCATGCCAAGGCTGGAGAGTGGGGGAAAGTGGGGGTTGGGCTCTAAACCAAGTATAAGCGAGAGCCTATCCATGGGATGTGGGTTTTTAACCTACAACCCACAACCATGGAATAAATGTGCCCCCTGAAAGATGCTTTGACTGTTTCCCTACATCCAGCACACACACGAAGATGTGTTCTTGTATTCTGAGTGTGGGGAAGTTCCTCAAACTGACAGCAGCACCTGGATTCTATTAGTATCCCTTAGCTTCTGTTTCTTGAGTGTTTTTTAGGCCAGGCCATGAGGGAAAGCTGGGGGTTGGGCTTGGAGGCCACGTAGCAGTGAGTGCCCCCTGATCCATTGAGGAAGTACTTAGAGGACTTCTGCCTAAACGGAAAACCTTTTCCTGCATTCATCTGGGTGCAGTGGGGCTGCACATCTCTCCCACACCTAAGAATGTGTTCTGGAATTCTGAGTGCAGGGAAGTTCCTCCAACTGACAGCAGCGCCTGGGTTCTAATTGAATCCCTTTGCTTGTCTTCCCTGATGGAAAGCCTAGGCGGGAGTGCGGGGGAAAGTGTGGTTTGGGCTCCAAAACCAAGTATTTGCGATGACCTCTCTATGGTTTGTGGAGGTGTTTAAACTACGTCCCTAACTTGGGAACACCTGTGCCCCCATAAAGATCCGTGGAGTCTGTTTCCACACTTCCAGCACACACACGAACACTTGCACAGTTATCCTGAGAGTGGGCAGCCTCCTCCAACTGAGAGCAGGGCCTTGGTTCTTATAAAATCGCTTAACTTGTCTACCCTGTTTGGTTGCCTGATACGGAGTGCTGGGGAAAGGGTGGGTTGGGCTCTAAATCCAAGTATTAGCGAGTGCTTCTCCATGGGATTTGGAGGTTATTAACCAAAAGCCCACAACATGGGAATACCTGTGCTCCTTGAAAAAAGCGTGGACTCTGTATCCCCACCACCAGAACACACATGAAGAAGTTTTCTGCTATCCTGAGTGTGGGCTGGCAATTTCAGGTGACAGAAGCGGCTGGGTTCTAATAGAATCCCTTAGCTTGTAATCCCTGAGTGTTTCCCTAGGACTGACTCTGAGAGAAACCTGGGGGTTGGGCTTTGAGGCCAAATAGTAGCGAGTGTCCCCGATGGACTGAGGAAGTATTTAGATGAATTCTCCATAAAGGGAAACACCTGAGCACCCATTCATCTGCGTGGAGTGGGGCTTCAAATCTCCCCACCACACAAGGTTGGGTTCCAGTATCCTGAGGGTGGGGTAGTTCCTCCAACTGACATCAGCGTCTTGGTTTGAATAGAATCCCTTTGCTTGTCTTCCCTGATGGTTTGCCTAGGCCAGTGTGTGGTTGAAAGTGGGATTTGGGATCTAAAACTAAGTATTAGCGTGTGCCTCTCCATGGGTAGTGGAGATGTTTAAACTACAACCCACAACTTGGGAATTACTGTGACCCCTGAAAAATGCGTGTGCTATGTTTCCCCACGTCCAGCACACACAGGAAGAAGTGTTCTGTGGTTCTGAGTGTGGGGAGGTTCCTCCAACAGACAGCAGCACCTGGGTTGTAATAGAATCCCTTAGCTTGACTTCCCTAAGTGTTTACCTAGGCCTAGCAGTAAGCGATGGTGGGGGATGGGCTCTAAAGCCAAGTATTAGCGAGTGCATCTCTGTGGGTAGTGGAGGGTTTTAAACTACTTCCCCAACCTTGGAACACCTGTGCCCCATAAAGATGCGTGGAATCTGTTTCCCCACCTCCAGCACACACACGGAGACGTGCTCAGGTATCCTGATTTTGGGGAGGCTCCTCCAAATGACAGCAGCGCCTGGGTTCTAAAAGAATCCCTTAGCTTGTCTTCCCTGATGGCATGCCTAGGCTGGAGAGTGGGGGAAAGTGGGGGTTGGGCTCTAAACCAAGTATAAGCGAGAGCCTATCCATGGGATGTGGGTTTTTAACCTACAACCCACAACCATGGAATAAATGTGCCCCCTGAAAGATGCTTTGACTGTTTCCCTACATCCAGCACACACACGAAGATGTGTTCTTGTATTCTGAGTGTGGGGAAGTTCCTCAAACTGACAGCAGCACATGAATTCTATTAGTATCCCTTAGCTTCTGTTCCCTGAGTGTTCTTTTAGGCCAGGCCATGAGGGAAAGCTGGGGGTTGGGCTTGGAGGCCACGTAGCAGTGAGTGCCCCCTGATTCATTGAGGAAGTACTTAGAGGACTTCTCCCTAAAGGGAACACCTTTTCCTGCATTCATCTGGGTGCAGTGGGGCTGCACATCTCTCCCACACCTAAGAATGTGTTCTGGAATTCTGAGTACAGGGAAGTTCCTCCAACTGACAGCAGCGCCTGGGTTCTAATTGAATCCCTTTGCTTGTCTTCCCTGATGGAAAGCCTAGGCGGGAGTGCGGGGGAAAGTGTGGTTTGGGCTCCAAAACCAAGTATTTGCGATGACCTCTCTATGGTTTGTGGAGATGTTTAAACTACATCCCTAACCTGGGAACACCTGTGCCCCCATAAAGATCCGTGGAGTCTGTTTCCACACCTCCAGCACACACACGAACACTTGCACAGTTATCCTGAGAGTGGGCAGCCTCCTCCAACTGAGAGCAGGGCCTTGGTTCTTATAAAATCGCTTAACTTGTCTACCCTGTTTGGTTGCCTGATACGGACTGCTGGGGAAAGGGTGGGTTGGGCTCTAAATCCAAGTATTAGCGAGTGCTTCTCCATGGGATTTGGAGGTTATTAACCAAAAGCCCACAACATGGGAATACCTGTGCTCCTTGAAAAAAGCGTGGACTCTGTATCCCCACCACCAGAACACACATGAAGAAGTTTTCTGCTATCCTGAGTGTGGGCTGGCAATTTCAGGTGACAGAAGTGGCTGGGTTCTAATAGAATCCCTTAGCTTGTAATCCCTGAGTGTTTCCCTAGGACTGACTCTGAGAGAAACCTGGGGGTTGGGCTTTGAGGCCAAATAGTAGCGAGTGTCCCCGATGGACTGAGGAAGTATTTAGATGAATTCTCCATAAAGGGAAACACCTGAGCACCCATTCATCTGCGTGGAGTGGGGCTTCAAATCTCCCCACCACACAAGGTTGGGTTCCAGTATCCTGAGGGTGGGGTAGTTCCTCCAACTGACATCAGCGTCTTGGTTTGAATAGAATCCCTTTGCTTGTCTTCCCTGATGGTTTGCCTAGGCCAGTGTGTGGTTGAAAGTGGGATTTGGGATCTAAAACTAAGTATTAGCGTGTGCCTCTCCATGGGTAGTGGAGATGTTTAAACTACAACCCACAACTTGGGAATTACTGTGACCCCTGAAAAATGCGTGTGCTTTGTTTCCCCACGTCCAGCTCACACAGGAAGAAGTGTTCTGGGGTTCGGAGTGTGGGGAGGTTCCTCCAACAGACAACAGCACCTGGGTTGTAATAGAATCCCTTAGCTTGACTTCCCTAAGTGTTTTCCTAGGCCTAGCAGTAAGCGATGGTGGGGGATGGGCTCTAAAGCCAAGTATTAGCGAGTGCATCTCTGTGGGTAGTGGAGGGTTTTAAACTACTTCCCCAACCTTGGAACACCTGTGCCCCATAAAGATGCGTGGAATCTGTTTCCCCACCTCCAGCACACACACGGAGACGTGCTCAGGTATCCTGATTGTGGGGAGGCTCCTCCAAATGACAGCAGCGCCTGGGTTCTAAAAGAATCCCTTAGCTTGTTTTCCCTGAAGTCATGCCTAGGCTTGAGATTGGGGGAAAGTGGGGGTTGGGCTCTAAACCAAATATAAGCGAGAGCCTATCCATGGGATGTGGGTTTTTAACCTACAACCCACAACCATGGAATAAATGTGCCCCCTGAAAGATGCTTTGACTGTTTCCCTACATCCAGCACACACACGAAGATGTGTTCTGGTATTCTGAGTGTGGGGAAGTTCCTCAAACTGACAGTAGCACCTGGATTCTATTAGTATCCCTTAGCTTCTGTTCCCTGAGTGTTCTTTTAGGCCAGGCCATGAGGGAAAGCTGGGGGTTGGGCTTGGAGGCCACGTAGCAGTGAGTGCCCCCTGATCCATTGAGGAAGTACTTAGAGGACTTCTCCCTAAAGGGAACACCTTTTCCTGCATTCATCTGGGTGCATTGGGGCTGCACATCTCTCCCACACCTAAGAATGTGTTCTGGAATTCTGAGTGCAGGGAAGTTCCTCCAACTGACAGCAGCGCCTGGGTTCTAATTGAATCCCTTTGCTTGTCTTCCCTGATGGAAAGCCTAGGCGGGAGTGCGGGGGAAAGTGTGGTTTGGGCTCCAAAACCAAGTATTTGCGATGACCTCTCTATGGTTTGTGGAGATGTTTAAACTACATCCCTAACCTGGGAACACCTGTGCCCCCATAAAGATCCGTGGAGTCTGTTTCCACACCTCCAGCACACACACGAACACTTGCACAGTTATCCTGAGAGTGGGCAGCCTCCTCCAACTGAGAGCAGGGCCTTGGTTCTTATAAAATCGCTTAACTTGTCTACCCTGTTTGGTTGCCTGATACGGAGTGCTGGGGAAAGGGTGGGTTGGGCTCTAAATCCAAGTATTAGCGAGTGCTTCTCCATGGGATTTGGAGGTTATTAACCAAAAGCCCACAACATGGGAATACCTGTGCTCCTTGAAAAAAGCGTGGACTCTGTATCCCCACCACCAGAACACACATGAAGAAGTTTTCTGCTATCCTGAGTGTGGGCTGGCAATTTCAGGTGACAGAAGCGGCTGGGTTCTAATAGAATCCCTTAGCTTGTAATCCCTGAGAGTTTCCCTAGGACTGACTCTAAGAGAAACCTGGGGGTTGGGCTTTGAGGCCAAATAGTAGCGAGTGTCCCCGATGGACAGAGGAAGTATTTAGATGAATTCTCCATAAAGGGAAACACCTGAGCACCCATTCATCTGCGTGGAGTGGGGCTTCAAATCTCCCCACCACACAAGGTTGGGTTCCAGTATCCTGAGGGTGGGGTAGTTCCTCCAACTGACATCAGCGTCTTGGTTTGAATAGAATCCCTTTGCTTGTCTTCCCTGATGGTTTGCCTAGGCCAGTGTGTGGTTGAAAGTGGGATTTGGGATCTAAAACTAAGTATTAGCGTGTGCCTCTCCATGGGTAGTGGAGATGTTTAAACTACAACCCACAACTTGGGAATTACTGTGACCCCTGAAAAATGCGTGTGCTTTGTTTCCCCACGTCCAGCACACACAGGAAGAAGTGTTCTGGGGTTCGGAGTGTGGGGAGGTTCCTCCAACAGACAACAGCACCTGGGTTGTAATAGAATCCCTTAGCTTGACTTCCCTAAGTGTTTTCCTAGGCCTAGCAGTAAGCGATGGTGGGGGATGGGCTCTAAAGCCAAGTATTAGCGAGTGCATCTCTGTGGGTACTGGAGGGTTTTAAACTACTTCCCCAACCTTGGAACACCTGTGCCCCATAAAGATGCGTGGAATCTGTTTCCCCACCTCCAGCACACACACGGAGACGTGCTCAGGTATCCTGATTGTGGGGAGGCTCCTCCAAATGACAGCAGCGCCTGGGTTCTAAAAGAATCCCTTAGCTTGTTTTCCCTGAAGTCATTCCTAGGCTTGAGAGTGGGGGAAAGTGGGGGTTGGGCTCTAAACCAAATATAAGCGAGAGCCTATCCATGGGATGTGGGTTTTTAACCTACAACCCACAACCATGGAATAAATGTGCCCCCTGAAAGATGCTTTGACTGTTTCCCTACATCCAGCACACACACGAAGATGTGTTCTGGTATTCTGAGTGTGGGGAATTTCCTCAAACTGACAGCAGCACCTGGATTCTATTAGTATCCCTTAGCTTCTGTTCCCTGAGTGTTCTTTTAGGCCAGGCCATGAGGGAAAGCTGGGGGTTGGGCTTGGAGGCCACGTAGCAGTGAGTGCCCCCTGATCCATTGAGGAAGTACTTAGAGGACTTCTCCCTAAAGGGAACACCTTTTCCTGCATTCATCTGGGTGCAGTGGGGCTGCACATCTCTCCCACACCTAAGAATGTGTTCTGGAATTCTGAGTGCAGGGAAGTTCCTCCAACTGACAGCAGCGCCTGGGTTCTAATTGAATCCCTTTGCTTGTTTTCCCTGATGGAAAGCCTAGGCGGGAGTGCGGGGGAAAGTGTGGTTTGGGCTCCAAAACCAAGTATTTGCGATGACCTCTCTATGGTTTGTGAAGGTGTTTAAACTTCATCCCTAACCTGGGAACACCTGTGCCCCCATAAAGATCCGTGGAGTCTGTTTCCACACCTCCAGCACACACACGAACACTTGCACAGTTATCCTGAGAGTGGGCAGCCTCCTCCAACTGAGAGCAGGGCCTTGGTTCTTATAAAATCGCTTAACTTGTCTACCCTGTTTGGTTGCCTGATACGGAGTGCTGGGGAAAGGGTGGGTTGGGCTCTAAATCCAAGTATTAGCGAGTGCTTCTCCATGGGATTTGGAGGTTATTAACCAAAAGCCCACAACATGGGAATACCTGTGCTCCTTGAAAAAAGCGTGGACTCTGTATCCCCACCACCAGAACACACATGAAGTACTTTTCAGCTCTGCTGAGTGTGGGCTGGCAATTTCAGGTGACAGAAGCGGCTGGGTTCTAATAGAATCCCTTAGCTTGTAATCCCTGAGTGTTTCCCTAGGACTGACTCTGAGAGAAACCTGGGGGTTGGGCTTTGAGGCCAAATAGTAGCGAGTGTCCCCGATGGACTGAGGTAGTATTTAGATGAATTCTCCATAAAGGGAAACACCTGAGCACCCATTCATCTGCGTGGAGTGGGGCTTCAAATCTCCCCACCACACAAGGTTGGGTTCCAGTATCCTGAGGGTGGGGTAGTTCCTCCAACTGACATCAGCGTCTTGGTTTGAATAGAATCCCTTTTTCTTGTCTTCCCTGATGGTTTGCCTAGGCCAGTGTGTGGTTGAAAGTGGGATTTGGGATCTAAAACTAAGTATTAGCGTGTGCCTCTCCATGGGTAGTGGAGATGTTTAAACTACAACCCACAACTTGGGAATTACTGTGACCCCTGAAAAATGCGTGTGCTATGTTTCCCCACGTCCAGCACACACAGGAAGAAGTGTTCTGGGGTTCTGAGTGTGGGGAGGTTCCTCCAACAGACAGCAGCACTTGGGTTGTAATAGAATCCCTTAGCTTGACTTCCCTAAGTGATTTCCTAGGCCTAGCAGTAAGCGATGGTGGGGGATGGGCTCTAAAGCCAAGTATTATCGAGTGCATCTCTGTGGGTACTGGAGGGTTTTAAACTACTTCCCCAACCTTGGAACACCTGTGCCCCATAAAGATGCGTGGAATCTGTTTCCCCACCTCCAGCACACACACGGAGACGTGCTCAGGTATCCTGATTGTGGGGAGGCTCCTCCAAATGACAACAGCACCTGGGTTCTTAAAGATTCCCTTAGCTTGTCTTCCCTGATGGCATGCCTAGGCTGGAGAGTGGGGGAAAGTGGGGCTTGGGCTCTAAACCAAGTATAAGCGAGAGCCTATCCATGGGATGTGGGTTTTTAACCTACAACCCACAACCATGGAATAAATGTGCCCCCTGAAAGATGCTTTGACTGTTTCCCTACATCCAGCACACACACGAAGATGTGTTCTTGTATTCTGAGTGTGGGGAAGTTCCTCAAACTGACAGCAGCACATGAATTCTATTAGTATCCCTTAGCTTCTGTTCCCTGAGTGTTCTTTTAGGCCAGGCCATGAGGGAAAGCTGGGGGTTGGGCTTGGAGGCCACGTAGCAGTGAGTGCCCCCTGATCCATTGAGGAAGTACTTAGAGGACTTCTCCCTAAAGGGAACACCTTTTCCTGCATTCATCTGGGTGCAGTGGGGCTGCACATCTCTCCCACACCTAAGAATGTGTTCTGGAATTCTGAGTGCAGGGAAGTTCCTCCAACTGACAGCAGCGCCTGGGTTCTAATTGAATCCCTTTGCTTGTCTTCCCTGATGGAAAGCCTAGGCGGGAGTGCGGGGGAAAGTGTGGTTTGGGCTCCAAAACCAAGTATTTGCGATGACCTCTCTATGGTTTGTGGAGATGTTTAAACTACATCCCTAACCTGGGAACACCTGTGCCCCCATAAAGATCCGTGGAGTCTGTTTCCACACCTCCAGCACACACACGAACACTTGCACAGTTATCCTGAGAGTGGGCAGCCTCCTCCAACTGAGAGCAGGGCCTTGGTTCTTATAAAATCGCTTAACTTGTCTACCCTGTTTGGTTGCCTGATACGGAGTGCTGGGGAAAGGGTGGGTTGGGCTCTAAATCCAAGTATTAGCGAGTGCTTCTCCATGGGATTTGGAGGTTATTAACCAAAAGCCCACAACATGGGAATACCTGTGCTCCTTGAAAAAAGCGTGGACTCTGTATCCCCACCACCAGAACACACATGAAGTACTTTTCTGCTCTGCTGAGTGTGGGCTGGCAATTTCAGGTGACAGAAGCGGCTGGGTTCTAATAGAATCCCTTAGCTTGTAATCCCTGAGTGTTTCCCTAGGACTGACTCTGAGAGAAACCTGGGGGTTGGGCTTTGAGGCCAAATAGTAGCGAGTGTCCCCGATGGACTGAGGTAGTATTTAGATGAATTCTCCATAAAGGGAAACACCTGAGCACCCATTCATCTGCGTGGAGTGGGGCTTCAAATCTCCCCACCACACAAGGTTGGGTTCCAGTATCCTGAGGGTGGGGTAGTTCCTCCAACTGACATCAGCGTCTTGGTTTGAATAGAATCCCTTTGCTTGTCTTCCCTGATGGTTTGCCTAGGCCAGTGTGTGGTTGAAAGTGGGATTTGGGATCTAAAACTAAGTATTAGCGTGTGCCTCTCCATGGGTAGTGGAGATGTTTAAACTACAACCCACAACTTGGGAATTACTGTGACCCCTGAAAAATGCGTGTGCTATGTTTCCCCACGTCCAGCACACACAGGAAGAAGTGTTCTGGGGTTCTGAGTGTGGGGAGGTTCCTCCAACAGACAGCAGCACCTGGGTTGTAATAGAATCCCTTAGCTTGACTTCCCTAAGTGTTTTCCTAGGCCTAGCAGTAAGCGATGGTGGGGGATGGGCTCTAAAGCCAAGTATTATCGAGTGCATCTCTGTGGGTACTGGAGGGTTTTAAACTACTTCCCCAACCTTGGAACACCTGTGCCCCATAAAGATGCGTGGAATCTGTTTCCCCACCTCCAGCACACACACGGAGACGTGCTCAGGTATCCTGATTGTGGGGAGGCTCCTCCAAATGACAACAGCGCCTGGGTTCTTAAAGAATCCCTTAGCTTGTCTTCCCTGATGGCATGCCTAGGCTGGAGAGTGGGGGAAAGTGGGGCTTGGGCTCTAAACCAAGTATAAGCGAGAGCCTATCCATGGGATGTGGGTTTTTAACCTACAACCCACAACCATGGAATAGATGTGTCCCCTGAAAGATGCTTTGACTGTTTCCCTACATCCAGCACACACACGAAGATGTGTTCTGGTATTCTGAGTGTGGGGAAGTTCCTCAAAATGACAGCAGCACCTGGATTCCATTAGTATCACTTAGCTTCTGTTCCCTGAGTGTTTTCTTAGACCAGGCCATGAGGGAAAGCTGGGGGTTGGGCTTGGAGGCCACGTAGCAGTGAGTGCCCCCTGATCCATTGAGGAAGTACTTAGAGGACTTCTCCCTAAACAGAACACCTTTTCCTCCATTCATCTGGGTGCAGTGGGACTGCACATCTCTCCCACACCTAAGAATGTGTTCTGGAATTCTGAGTGCAGGGAAGTTCCTCCAGCTGACAGCAGCGCCTGGGTTCTAATTGAATTCCTTTGCTTGTCTTCCCTGATGGAAAGCCTAGGCGGGAGTGCGGGGGAAAGTGTGGTTTGGGCTCCAAAACCAAGTATTTGCGATGACCTCTCTATGGTTTGTGGAGGTGTTTAAACTACATCCCTAACCTGGGAACACCTGTGCCCCCATAAAGATCCGTGGAGTCTGTTTCCACACCTCCAGCACACACACGAACACTTGCACAGTTATCCTGAGAGTGGGCAGCCTCCTCCAACTGAGAGCAGGGCCTTGGTTCTTATAAAATCGCTTAACTTGTCTACCCTGTTTGGTTGCCTGATACGGAGTGCTGGGGAAAGGGTGGGTTGGGCTCTAAATCCAAGTATTAGCGAGTGCTTCTCCATGGGATTTGGAGGTTATTAACCAAAAGCTCACAACATGGGAATACCTGTGCTCCTTGAAAAAAGCGTGGACTCTGTATCCCCACCACCAGAACACACATGAAGTACTTTTCTGCTCTGCTGAGTGTGGGCTGGCAATTTCAGGTGACAGAAGCGGCTGGGTTCTAATAGAATCCCTTAGCTTGTAATCCCTGAGTGTTTCCCTAGGACTGACTCTGAGAGAAACCTGGGGGTTGGGCTTTGAGGCCAAATAGTAGCGAGTGTCCCCGATGGACTGAGGTAGTATTTAGATGAATTCTCCATAAAGGGAAACACCTGAGCACCCATTCATCTGCGTGGAGTGGGGCTTCAAATCTCCCCACCACACAAGGTTGGGTTCCAGTATCCTGAGGGTGGGGTAGTTCCTCCAACTGACATCAGCGTCTTGGTTTGAATAGAATCCCTTTTTCTTGTCTTCCCTGATGGTTTGCCTAGGCCAGTGTGTGGTTGAAAGTGGGATTTGGGATCTAAAACTAAGTATTAGCGTGTGCCTCTCCATGGGTAGTGGAGATGTTTAAACTACAAGCCACAACTTGGGAATTACTGTGACCCCTGAAAAATGCGTGTGCTATGTTTCCCCACGTCCAGCACACACAGGAAGAAGTGTTCTGGGGTTCTGAGTGTGGGGAGGTTCCTCCAACAGACAGCAGCACCTGGGTTGTAATAGAATCCCTTAGCTTGACTTCCCTAAGTGTTTACCTAGGCCTAGCAGTAAGCGATGGTGGGGGATGGGCTCTAAAGCCAAGTATTAGCGAGTGCATCTCTGTGGGTAGTGGAGGGTTTTAAACTACTTCCCCAACCTTGGAACACCTGTGCCCCATAAAGATGCGTGGAATCTGTTTCCCCACCTCCAGCACACACACGGAGACGTGCTCAGGTATCCTGATTGTGGGGAGGCTCCTCCAAATGACAGCAGCGCCTGGGTTCTAAAAGAATCCCTTAGCTTGTCTTCCCTGATGGCATGCCTAGGCTGGAGAGTGGGGGAAAGTGGGGCTTGGGCTCTAAACCAAGTATAAGCGAGAGCCTATCCATGGGAAGTGGGTTTTTAACCTACAACCCACAACCATGGAATAAATGTGCCCCCTGAAAGATGCTTTGACTGTTTCCCTACATCCAGCACACACACGAAGATGTGTTCTTGCATTCTGAGTGTGGGGAAGTTCCTCAAACTGACAGCAGCACATGAATTCTATTAGTATCCCTTAGCTTCTGTTCCCTGAGTGTTCTTTTAGGCCAGGCCATGAGGGAAAGCTGGGGGTTGGGCTTGGAGGCCACGTAGCAGTGAGTGCCCCCTGATCCATTGAGGAAGTACTTAGAGGACTTCTCCCTAAAGGGAACACCTTTTCCTGCATTCATCTGGGTGCAGTGGGGCTGCACATCTCTCCCACACCTAAGAATGTGTTCTGGAATTCTGAGTGCAGGGAAGTTCCTCCAACTGACAGCAGCGCCTGGGTTCTAATTGAATCCCTTTGCTTGTCTTCCCTGATGGAAAGCCTAGGCGGGAGTGCGGGGGAAAGTGTGGTTTGGGCTCCAAAACCAAGTATTTGCGATGACCTCTCTATGGTTTGTGGAGATGTTTAAACTACATCCCTAACCTGGGAACACCTGTGCCCCCATAAAGATCCGTGGAGTCTGTTTCCACACCTCCAGCACACACACGAACACTTGCACAGTTATCCTGAGAGTGGGCAGCCTCCTCCAACTGAGAGCAGGGCCTTGGTTCTTATAAAATCGCTTAACTTGTCTACCCTGTTTGGTTGCCTGATACGGAGTGCTGGGGAAAGGGTGGGTTGGGCTCTAAATCCAAGTATTAGCGAGTGCTTCTCCATGGGATTTGGAGGTTATTAACCAAAAGCCCACAACATGGGAATACCTGTGCTCCTTGAAAAAAGCGTGGACTCTGTATCCCCACCACCAGAACACACATGAAGAAGTTTTCTGCTATCCTGAGTGTGGGCTGGCAATTTCAGGTGACAGAAGCGGCTGGGTTCTAATAGAATCCCTTAGCTTGTAATCCCTGAGTGTTTCCCTAGGACTGACTCTGAGAGAAACCTGGGGGTTGGGCTTTGAGGCCAAATAGTAGCGAGTGTCCCCGATGGACTGAGGTAGTATTTAGATGAATTCTCCATAAAGGGAAACACCTGAGCACCCATTCATCTGCGTGGAGTGGGGCTTCAAATCTCCCCACCACACAAGGTTGGGTTCCAGTATCCTGAGGGTGGGGTAGTTCCTCCAACTGACATCAGCGTCTTGGTTTGAATAGAATCCCTTTTTCTTGTTTCCCTGATGGTTTGCCTAGGCCAGTGTGTGGTTGAAAGTGGGATTTGGGATCTAAAACTAAGTATTAGCGTGTGCCTCTCCATGGGTAGTGGAGATGTTTAAACTACAAGCCACAACTTGGGAATTACTGTGACCCCTGAAAAATGCGTGTGCTATGTTTCCCCACGTCCAGCACACACAGGAAGGAGTGTTCTGGGGTTCTGAGTGTGGGGAGGTTCCTCCAACAGACAGCAGCACCTGGGTTGTAATAGAATCCCTTAGCTTGACTTCCCTAAGTGTTTACCTAGGCCTAGCAGTAAGCGATGGTGGGGGATGGGCTCTAAAGCCAAGTATTAGCGAGTGCATCTCTGTGGGTAGTGGAGGGTTTTAAACTACATCCCCAACCTTGGAACACCTGTGCCCCATAAAGATGCGTGGAATCTGTTTCCCCACCTCCAGCACACACACGGAGACGTGCTCAGGTATCCTGATTGTGGGGAGGCTCCTCCAAATGACAGCAGCGCCTGGGTTCTAAAAGAATCCCTTAGCTTGTCTTCCCTGATGGCATTCCTAGGCTGGAGAGTGGGGGAAAGTGGGGCTTGGGCTCTAAACCAAGTATAAGCGAGAGCCTATCCATGGGATGTGGGTTTTTAACCTACAACCCACAACCATGGAATAAATGTGCCCCCTGAAAGATGCTTTGACTGTTTCCCTACATCCAGCACACACACGAAGATGTGTTCTTGTATTCTGAGTGTGGGGAAGTTCCTCAAACTGACAGCAGCACATGAATTCTATTAGTATCCCTTAGCTTCTGTTCCCTGAGTGTTCTTTTAGGCCAGGCCATGAGGGAAAGCTGGGGGTTGGGCTTGGAGGCCACGTAGCAGTGAGTGCCCCCTGATCCATTGAGGAAGTACTTAGAGGACTTCTCCCTAAAGGGAACACCTTTTCCTGCATTCATCTGGGTGCAGTGGGGCTGCACATCTCTCCCACACCTAAGAATGTGTTCTGGAATTCTGAGTGCAGGGAAGTTCCTCCAACTGACAGCAGCGCCTGGGTTCTAATTGAATCCCTTTGCTTGTCTTCCCTGATGGAAAGCCTAGGCGGGAGTGCGGGGGAAAGTGTGGTTTGGGCTCCAAAACCAAGTATTTGCGATGACCTCTCTATGGTTTGTGGAGATGTTTAAACTACATCCCTAACCTGGGAACACCTGTGCCCCCATAAAGATCCGTGGAGTCTGTTTCCACACCTCCAGCACACACACGAACACTTGCACAGTTATCCTGAGAGTGGGCAGCCTCCTCCAACTGAGAGCAGGGCCTTGGTTCTTATAAAATCGCTTAACTTGTCTACCCTGTTTGGTTGCCTGATACGGAGTGCTGGGGAAAGGGTGGGTTGGGCTCTAAATCCAAGTATTAGCGAGTGCTTCTCCATGGGATTTGGAGGTTATTAACCAAAAGCCCACAACATGGGAATACCTGTGCTCCTTGAAAAAAGCGTGGACTCTGTATCCCCACCACCAGAACACACATGAAGAAGTTTTCTGCTATCCTGAGTGTGGGCTGGCAATTTCAGGTGACAGAAGCGGCTGGGTTCTAATAGAATCCCTTAGCTTGTAATCCCTGAGTGTTTCCCTAGGACTGACTCTGAGAGAAACCTGGGGGTTGGGCTTTGAGGCCAAATAGTAGCGAGTGTCCCCGATGGACTGAGGAAGTATTTAGATGAATTCTCCATAAAGGGAAACACCTGAGCACCCATTCATCTGCGTGGAGTGGGGCTTCAAATCTCCCCACCACACAAGGTTGGGTTCCAGTATCCTGAGGGTGGGGTAGTTCCTCCAACTGACATCAGCGTCTTGGTTTGAATAGAATCCCTTTGCTTGTCTTCCCTGATGGTTTGCCTAGGCCAGTGTGTGGTTGAAAGTGGGATTTGGGATCTAAAACTAAGTATTAGCGTGTGCCTCTCCATGGGTAGTGGAGATGTTTAAACTACAACCCACAACTTGGGAATTACTGTGACCCCTGAAAAATGCGTGTGCTTTGTTTCCCCACGTCCAGCACACACAGGAAGAAGTGTTCTGGGGTTCGGAGTGTGGGGAGGTTCCTCCAACAGACAACAGCACCTGGGTTGTAATAAAATCCCTTAGCTTGACTTCCCTAAGTGTTTTCCTAGGCCTAGCAGTAAGCGATGGTGGGGGATGGGCTCTAAAGCCAAGTATTAGCGAGTGCATCTCTGTGGGTAGTGGAGGGTTTTAAACTACTTCCCCAACCTTGGAACACCTGTGCCCCATAAAGATGCGTGGAATCTGTTTCCCCACCTCCGGCACACACACGGAGACGTGCTCAGGTATCCTGATTGTGGGGAGGCTCCTCCAAATGACAGCAGCGCCTGGGTTCTAAAAGAATCCCTTAGCTTGTTTTCCCTGAAGTCATGCCTAGGCTTGAGAGTGGGGGAAAGTGGGGGTTGGGCTCTAAACCAATTATACGCGAGAGCCTATCCATGGGATGTGGGTTTTTAACCTACAACCCACAACCATGGAATAAATGTGCCCCCTGAAAGATGCTTTGACTGTTTCCCTACATCCAGCACACACACGAAGATGTGTTCTGGTATTCTGAGTGTGGGGAAGTTCCTCAAACTGACAGCAGCACCTGGATTCTATTAGTATCCCTTAGCTTCTGTTCCCTGAGTGTTCTTTTAGGCCAGGCCATGAGGGAAAGCTGGGGGTTGGGCTTGGAGGCCACGTAGCAGTGAGTGCCCCCTGATCCATTGAGGAAGTACTTAGAGGACTTCTCCCTAAAGGGAACACCTTTTCCTGCATTCATCTGGGTGCAGTGGGGCTGCACATCTCTCCCACACCTAAGAATGTTTTCTGGAATTCTGAGTGCAGGGAAGTTCCTCCAACTGACAGCAGCGCCTGGGTTCTAATTGAATCCCTTTGCTTGTTTTCCCTGATGGAAAGCCTAGGCGGGAGTGCGGGGGAAAGTGTGGTTTGGGCTCCAAAACCAAGTATTTGCGATGACCTCTCTATGGTTTGTGAAGGTGTTTAAACTTCATCCCTAACCTGGGAACACCTGTGCCCCCATAAAGATCCGTGGAGTCTGTTTCCACACCTCCAGCACACACACGAACACTTGCACAGTTATCCTGAGAGTGGGCAGCCTCCTCCAACTGAGAGCAGGGCCTTGGTTCTTATAAAATCGCTTAACTTGTCTACCCTGTTTGGTTGCCTGATACGGAGTGCTGGGGAAAGGGTGGGTTGGGCTCTAAATCCAAGTATTAGCGAGTGCTTCTCCATGGGATTTGGAGGTTATTAACCAAAAGCCCACAACATGGGAATACCTGTGCTCCTTGAAAAAAGCGTGGACTCGGTATCCCCACCACCAGAACACACATGAAGTACTTTTCAGCTCTGCTGAGTGTGGGCTGGCAATTTCAGGTGACAGAAGCGGCTGGGTTCTAATAGAATCCCTTAGCTTGTAATCCCTGAGTGTTTCCCTAGGACTGACTCTGAGAGAAACCTGGGGGTTGGGCTTTGAGGCCAAATAGTAGCGAGTGTCCCCGATGGACTGAGGTAGTATTTAGATGAATTCTCCATAAAGGGAAACACCTGAGCACCCATTCATCTGCGTGGAGTGGGGCTTCAAATCTCCCCACCACACAAGGTTGGGTTCCAGTATCCTGAGGGTGGGGTAGTTCCTCCAACTGACATCAGCGTCTTGGTTTGAATAGAATCCCTTTTTCTTGTCTTCCCTGATGGTTTGCCTAGGCCAGTGTGTGGTTGAAAGTGGGATTTGGGATCTAAAACTAAGTATTAGCGTGTGCCTCTCCATGGGTAGTGGAGATGTTTAAACTACAACCCACAACTTGGGAATTACTGTGACCCCTGAAAAATGCGTGTGCTATGTTTCCCCACGTCCAGCACACACAGGAAGAAGTGTTCTGGGGTTCTGAGTGTGGGGAGGTTCCTCCAACAGACAGCAGCACCTGGGTTGTAATAGAATCCCTTAGCTTGACTTCCCTAAGTGTTTTCCTAGGCCTAGCAGTAAGCGATGGTGGGGGATGGGCTCTAAAGCCAAGTATTATCGAGTGCATCTCTGTGGGTACTGGAGGGTTTTAAACTACTTCCCCAACCTTGGAACACCTGTGCCCCATAAAGATGCGTGGAATCTGTTTCCCCACCTCCAGCACACACACGGAGACGTGCTCAGGTATCCTGATTGTGGGGAGGCTCCTCCAAATGACAACAGCGCCTGGGTTCTTAAAGAATCCCTTAGCTTGTCTTCCCTGATGGCATGCCTAGGCTGGAGAGTGGGGGAAAGTGGGGCTTGGGCTCTAAACCAAGTATAAGCGAGAGCCTATCCATGGGATGTGGGTTTTTAACCTACAACCCACAACCATGGAATAAATGTGCCCCCTGAAAGATGCTTTGACTGTTTCCCTACATCCAGCACACACACGAAGATGTGTTCTTGTATTCTGAGTGTGGGGAAGTTCCTCAAACTGACAGCAGCACATGAATTCTATTAGTATCCCTTAGCTTCTGTTCCCTGAGTGTTCTTTTAGGCCAGGCCATGAGGGAAAGCTGGGGGTTGGGCTTGGAGGCCACGTAGCAGTGAGTGCCCCCTGATCCATTGAGGAAGTACTTAGAGGACTTCTCCCTAAAGGGAACACCTTTTCCTGCATTCATCTGGGTGCAGTGGGGCTGCACATCTCTCCCACACCTAAGAATGTGTTCTGGAATTCTGAGTGCAGGGAAGTTCCTCCAACTGACAGCAGCGCCTGGGTTCTAATTGAATCCCTTTGCTTGTCTTCCCTGATGGAAAGCCTAGGCGGGAGTGCGGGGGAAAGTGTGGTTTGGGCTCCAAAACCAAGTATTTGCGATGACCTCTCTATGGTTTGTGGAGATGTTTAAACTACATCCCTAACCTGGGAACACCTGTGCCCCCATAAAGATCCGTGGAGTCTGTTTCCACACCTCCAGCACACACACGAACACTTGCACAGTTATCCTGAGAGTGGGCAGCCTCCTCCAACTGAGAGCAGGGCCTTGGTTCTTATAAAATCGCTTAACTTGTCTACCCTGTTTGGTTGCCTGATACGGAGTGCTGGGGAAAGGGTGGGTTGGGCTCTAAATCCAAGTATTAGCGAGTGCTTCTCCATGGGATTTGGAGGTTATTAACCAAAAGCCCACAAGATGGGAATACCTGTGCTCCTTGAAAAAAGCGTGGACTCTGTATCCCCACCACCAGAACACACATGAAGAAGTTTTCTGCTATCCTGAGTGTGGGCTGGCAATTTCAGGTGACAGAAGCGGCTGGGTTCTAATAGAATCCCTTAGCTTGTAATCCCTGAGAGTTTCCCTAGGACTGACTCTAAGAGAAACCTGGGGGTTGGGCTTTGAGGCCAAATAGTAGCGAGTGTCCCCGATGGACAGAGGAAGTATTTAGATGAATTCTCCATAAAGGGAAACACCTGAGCACCCATTCATCTGCGTGGAGTGGGGCTTCAAATCTCCCCACCACACAAGGTTGGGTTCCAGTATCCTGAGGGTGGGGTAGTTCCTCCAACTGACATCAGCGTCTTGGTTTGAATAGAATCCCTTTGCTTGTCTTCCCTGATGGTTTGCCTAGGCCAGTGTGTGGTTGAAAGTGGGATTTGGGATCTAAAACTAAGTATTAGCGTGTGCCTCTCCATGGGTAGTGGAGATGTTTAAACTACAACCCACAACTTGGGAATTACTGTGACCCCTGAAAAATGCGTGTGCTTTGTTTCCCCACGTCCAGCACACACAGGAAGAAGTGTTCTGGGGTTCGGAGTGTGGGGAGGTTCCTCCAACAGACAACAGCACCTGGGTTGTAATAGAATCCCTTAGCTTGACTTCCCTAAGTGTTTTCCTAGGCCTAGCAGTAAGCGATGGTGGGGGATGGGCTCTAAAGCCAAGTATTATCGAGTGCATCTCTGTGGGTAGTGGAGGGTTTTAAACTACTTCCCCAACCTTGGAACACCTGTGCCCCATAAAGATGCGTGGAATCTGTTTCCCCACCTCCAGCACACACACGGAGACGTGCTCAGGTATCCTGATTGTGGGGAGGCTCCTCCAAATGACAACAGCGCCTGGGTTCTTAAAGAATCCCTTAGCTTGTCTTTCCTGATGGCATGCCTAGGCTGGAGAGTGGGGGAAAGTGGGGCTTGGGCTCTAAACCAAGTATAAGCGAGAGCCTATCCATGGGATGTGGGTTTTTAACCTACAACCCACAACCATGGAATAGATGTGTCCCCTGAAAGATGCTTTGACTGTTTCCCTACATCCAGCACACACACGAAGATGTGTTCTGGTATTCTGAGTGTGGGGAAGTTCCTCAAACTGACAGCAGCACCTGGATTCCATTAGTATCACTTAGCTTCTGTTCCCTGAGTGTTCTCTTAGACCAGGCCATGAGGGAAAGCTGGGGGTTGGGCTTGGAGGCCACGTAGCAGTGAGTGCCCCCTGATCCATTGAGGAAGTACTTAGAGGACTTCTCCCTAAACAGAACACCTTTTCCTCCATTCATCTGGGTGCAGTGGGACTGCACATCTCTCCCACACCTAAGAATGTGTTCTGGAATTCTGAGTGCAGGGAAGTTCCTCCAGCTGACAGCAGCGCCTGGGTTCTAATTGAATTCCTTTGCTTGTCTTCCCTGATGGAAAGCCTAGGCGGGAGTGCGGGGGAAAGTGTGGTTTGGGCTCCAAAACCAAGTATTTGCGATGACCTCTCTATGGTTTGTGGAGGTGTTTAAACTACATCCCTAACCTGGGAACACCTGTGCCCCCATAAAGATCCGTGGAGTCTGTTTCCACACCTCCAGCACACACACGAACACTTGCACAGTTATCCTGAGAGTGGGCAGCCTCCTCCAACTGAGAGCAGGGCCTTGGTTCTTATAAAATCGCTTAACTTGTCTACCCTGTTTGGTTGCCTGATACGGAGTGCTGGGGAAAGGGTGGGTTGGGCTCTAAATCCAAGTATTAGCGAGTGCTTCTCCATGGGATTTGGAGGTTATTAACCAAAAGCCCACAACATGGGAATACCTGTGCTCCTTGAAAAAAGCGTGGACTCTGTATCCCCACCACCAGAACACACATGAAGTACTTTTCTGCTCTGCTGAGTGTGGGCTGGCAATTTCAGGTGACAGAAGCGGCTGGGTTCTAATAGAATCCCTTAGCTTGTAATCCCTGAGTGTTTCCCTAGGACTGACTCTGAGAGAAACCTGGGGGTTGGGCTTTGAGGCCAAATAGTAGCGAGTGTCCCCGATGGACTGAGGTAGTATTTAGATGAATTATCCATAAAGGGAAACACCTGAGCACCCATTCATCTGCGTGGAGTGGGGCTTCAAATCTCCCCACCACACAAGGTTGGGTTCCAGTATCCTGAGGGTGGGGTAGTTCCTCCAACTGACATCAGCGTCTTGGTTTGAATAGAATCCCTTTTTCTTGTTTCCCTGATGGTTTGCCTAGGCCAGTGTGTGGTTGAAAGTGGGATTTGGGATCTAAAACTAAGTATTAGCGTGTGCCTCTCCATGGGTAGTGGAGATGTTTAAACTACAAGCCACAACTTGGGAATTACTGTGACCCCTGAAAAATGCGTGTGCTATGTTTCCCCACGTCCAGCACACACAGGAAGGAGTGTTCTGGGGTTCTGAGTGTGGGGAGGTTCCTCCAACAGACAGCAGCACCTGGGTTGTAATAGAATCCCTTAGCTTGACTTCCCTAAGTGTTTACCTAGGCCTAGCAGTAAGCGATGGTGGGGGATGGGCTCTAAAGCCAAGTATTAGCGAGTGCATCTCTGTGGGTAGTGGAGGGTTTTAAACTACTTCCCCAACCTTGGAACACCTGTGCCCCATAAAGATGCGTGGAATCTGTTTCCCCACCTCCAGCACACACACGGAGACGTGCTCAGGTATCCTGATTGTGGGGAGGCTCCTCCAAATGACAGCAGCGCCTGGGTTCTAAAAGAATCCCTTAGCTTGTCTTCCCTGATGGCATTCCTAGGCTGGAGAGTGGGGGAAAGTGGGGCTTGGGCTCTAAACCAAGTATAAGCGAGAGCCTATCCATGGGATGTGGGTTTTTAACCTACAACCCACAACCATGGAATAAATGTGCCCCCTGAAAGATGCTTTGACTGTTTCCCTACATCCAGCACACACACGAAGATGTGTTCTTGTATTCTGAGTGTGGGGAAGTTCCTCAAACTGACAGCAGCACATGAATTCTATTAGTATCCCTTAGCTTCTGTTCCCTGAGTGTTCTTTTAGGCCAGGCCATGAGGGAAAGCTGGGGGTTGGGCTTGGAGGCCACGTAGCAGTGAGTGCCCCCTGATCCATTGAGGAAGTACTTAGAGGACTTCTCCCTAAAGGGAACACCTTTTCCTGCATTCATCTGGGTGCAGTGGGGCTGCACATCTCTCCCACACCTAAGAATGTGTTCTGGAATTCTGAGTGCAGAGAAGTTCCTCCAACTGACAGCAGCGCCTGGGTTCTAATTGAATCCCTTTGCTTGTCTTCCCTGATGGAAAGCCTAGGCGGGAGTGCGGGGGAAAGTGTGGTTTGGGCTCCAAAACCAAGTATTTGCGATGACCTCTCTATGGTTTGTGGAGATGTTTAAACTACATCCCTAACCTGGGAACACCTGTGCCCCCATAAAGATCCGTGGAGTCTGTTTCCACACCTCCAGCACACACACGAACACTTGCACAGTTATCCTGAGAGTGGGCAGCCTCCTCCAACTGAGAGCAGGGCCTTGGTTCTTATAAAATCGCTTAACTTGTCTACCCTGTTTGGTTGCCTGATACGGAGTGCTGGGGAAAGGGTGGGTTGGGCTCTAAATCCAAGTATTAGCGAGTGCTTCTCCATGGGATTTGGAGGTTATTAACCAAAAGCCCACAACATGGGAATACCTGTGCTCCTTGAAAAAAGCGTGGACTCTGTATCCCCACCACCAGAACACACATGAAGAAGTTTTCTGCTATCCTGAGTGTGGGCTGGCAATTTCAGGTGACAGAAGCGGCTGGGTTCTAATAGAATCCCTTAGCTTGTAATCCCTGAGAGTTTCCCTAGGACTGACTCTAAGAGAAACCTGGGGGTTGGGCTTTGAGGCCAAATAGTAGCGAGTGTCCCCGATGGACAGAGGAAGTATTTAGATGAATTCTCCATAAAGGGAAACACCTGAGCACCCATTCATCTGCGTGGAGTGGGGCTTCAAATCTCCCCACCACACAAGGTTGGGTTCCAGTATCCTGAGGGTGGGGTAGTTCCTCCAACTGACATCAGCGTCTTGGTTTGAATAGAATCGCTTTGCTTGTCTTCCCTGATGGTTTGCCTAGGCCAGTGTGTGGTTGAAAGTGGGATTTGGGATCTAAAACTAAGTATTAGCGTGTGCCTCTCCATGGGTAGTGGAGATGTTCAAACTACAACCCACAACTTGGGAATTACTGTGACCCCTAAAAAATGCGTGTGCTTTGTTTCCCCACGTCCAGCACACACAGGAAGAAGTGTTCTGGGGTTCGGAGTGTGGGGAGGTTCCTCCAACAGACAACAGCACCTGGGTTGTAATAGAATCCCTTAGCTTGACTTCCCTAAGTGTTTTCCTAGGCCTAGCAGTAAGCGATGGTGGGGGATGGGCTCTAAAGCCAAGTATTATCGAGTGAATCTCTGTGGGTAGTGGAGGGTTTTAAACTACTTCCCCAACCTTGGAACACCTGTGCCCCATAAAGATGCGTGGAATCTGTTTCCCCACCTCCAGCACACACACGGAGACGTGCTCAGGTATCCTGATTGTGGGGAGGCTCCTCCAAATGACAACAGCGCCTGGGTTCTTAAAGAATCCCTTAGCTTGTCTTTCCTGATGGCATGCCTAGGCTGGAGAGTGGGGGAAAGTGGGGCTTGGGCTCTAAACCAAGTATAAGCGAGAGCCTATCCATGGGATGTGGGTTTTTAACCTACAACCCACAACCATGGAATAGATGTGTCCCCTGAAAGATGCTTTGACTGTTTCCCTACATCCAGCACACACACGAAGATGTGTTCTGGTATTCTGAGTGTGGGGAAGTTCCTCAAACTGACAGCAGCACCTGGATTCCATTAGTATCACTTAGCTTCTGTTCCCTGAGTGTTCTCTTAGACCAGGCCATGAGGGAAAGCTGGGGGTTGGGCTTGGAGGCCACGTAGCAGTGAGTGCCCCCTGATCCATTGAGGAAGTACTTAGAGGACTTCTCCCTAAACAGAACACCTTTTCCTCCATTCATCTGGGTGCAGTGGGACTGCACATCTCTCCCACACCTAAGAATGTGTTCTGGAATTCTGAGTGCAGGGAAGTTCCTCCAGCTGACAGCAGCGCCTGGGTTCTAATTGAATTCCTTTGCTTGTCTTCCCTGATGGAAAGCCTAGGCGGGAGTGCGGGGGAAAGTGTGGTTTGGGCTCCAAAACCAAGTATTTGCGATGACCTCTCTATGGTTTGTGGAGGTGTTTAAACTACATCCCTAACCTGGGAACACCTGTGCCCCCATAAAGATCCGTGGAGTCTGTTTCCACACCTCCAGCACACACACGAACACTTGCACAGTTATCCTGAGAGTGGGCAGCCTCCTCCAACTGAGAGCAGGGCCTTGGTTCTTATAAAATCGCTTAACTTGTCTACCCTGTTTGGTTGCCTGATACGGAGTGCTGGGGAAAGGGTGGGTTGGGCTCTAAATCCAAGTATTAGCGAGTGCTTCTCCATGGGATTTGGAGGTTATTAACCAAAAGCCCACAACATGGGAATACCTGTGCTCCTTGAAAAAAGCGTGGACTCTGTATCCCCACCACCAGAACACACATGAAGTACTTTTCTGCTCTGCTGAGTGTGGGCTGGCAATTTCAGGTGACAGAAGCGGCTGGGTTCTAATAGAATCCCTTAGCTTGTAATCCCTGAGTGTTTCCCTAGGACTGACTCTGAGAGAAACCTGGGGGTTGGGCTTTGAGGCCAAATAGTAGCGAGTGTCCCCGATGGACTGAGGTAGTATTTAGATGAATTCTCCATAAAGGGAAACACCTGAGCACCCATTCATCTGCGTGGAGTGGGGCTTCAAATCTCCCCACCACACAAGGTTGGGTTCCAGTATCCTGAGGGTGGGGTAGTTCCTCCAACTGACATCAGCGTCTTGGTTTGAATAGAATCCCTTTTTCTTGTCTTCCCTGATGGTTTGCCTAGGCCAGTGTGTGGTTGAAAGTGGGATTTGGGATCTAAAACTAAGTATTAGCGTGTGCCTCTCCATGGGTAGTGGAGATGTTTAAACTACAACCCACAACTTGGGAATTACTGTGACCCCTGAAAAATGCGTGTGCTATGTTTCCCCACGTCCAGCACACACAGGAAGAAGTGTTCTGGGGTTCTGAGTGTGGGGAGGTTCCTCCAACAGACAGCAGCACCTGGGTTGTAATAGAATCCCTTAGCTTGACTTCCCTAAGTGTTTTCCTAGGCCTAGCAGTAAGCGATGGTGGGGGATGGGCTCTAAAGCCAAGTATTAGCGAGTGCATCTCTGTGGGTACTGGAGGGTTTTAAACTACTTCCCCAACCTTGGAACACCTGTGCCCCATAAAGATGCGTGGAATCTGTTTCCCCACCTCCAGCACACACACGGAGACGTGCTCAGGTATCCTGATTGTGGGGAGGCTCCTCCAAATGACAACAGCGCCTGGGTTCTTAAAGAATCCCTTAGCTTGCCTTCCCTGATGGCATGCCTAGGCTGGAGAGTGGGGGAAAGTGGGGCTTGGGCTCTAAACCAAGTATAAGCGAGAGCCTATCCATGGGATGTGGGTTTTTAACCTACAACCCACAACCATGGAATAGATGTGTCCCCTGAAAGATGCTTTGACTGTTTCCCTACATCCAGCACACACACGAAGATGTGTTCTGGTATTCTGAGTGTGGGGAAGTTCCTCAAACTGACAGCAGCACCTGGATTCCATTAGTATCTCTTAGCTTCTGTTCCCTGAGTGCTCTCTTAGACCAGGCCATGAGGGAAAGCTGGGGGTTGGGCTTGGAGGCCACGTAGCAGTGAGTGCCCCCTGATCCATTGAGGAAGTACTTAGAGGACTTCTCCCTAAACAGAACACCTTTTCCTCCATTCATCTGGGTGCAGTGGGACTGCACATCTCTCCCACACCTAAGAATGTGTTCTGGAATTCTGAGTGCAGGGAAGTTCCTCCAGCTGACAGCAGCGCCTGGGTTCTAATTGAATTCCTTTGCTTGTCTTCCCTGATGGAAAGCCTAGGCGGGAGTGCGGGGGAAAGTGTGGTTTGGGCTCCAAACCAAGTATTTGCGATGACCTCTCTATGGTTTGTGGAGGTGTTTAAACTACATCCCTAACCTGGGAACACCTGTGCCCCCATAAAGATCCGTGGAGTCTGTTTCCACACCTCCAGCACACACACGAACACTTGCACAGTTATCCTGAGAGTGGGCAGCCTCCTCCAACTGAGAGCAGGGCTTTGGTTCTTATAAAATCGCTTAACTTGTCTACCCTGTTTGGTTGCCTGATACGGAGTGCTGGGGAAAGGGTGGGTTGGGCTCTAAATCCAAGTATTAGCGAGTGCTTCTCCATGGGATTTGGAGGTTATTAACCAAAAGCCCACAACATGGGAATACCTGTGCTCCTTGAAAAAAGCGTGGACTCTGTATCCCCACCACCAGAACACACATGAAGAAGTTTTCTGCTATCCTGAGTGTGGGCTGGCAATTTCAGGTGACAGAAGCGGCTGGGTTCTAATAGAATCCCTTAGCTTGTAATCCCTGAGTGTTTCCCTAGGACTGACTCTGAGAGAAACCTGGGGGTTGGGCTTTGAGGCCAAATAGTAGCGAGTGTCCCCGATGGACTGAGGAAGTATTTAGATGAATTCTCCATAAAGGGAAACACCTGAGCACCCATTCATCTGCGTGGAGTGGGGCTTCAAATCTCCCCACCACACAAGGTTGGGTTCCAGTATCCTGAGGGTGGGGTAGTTCCTCCAACTGACATCAGCGTCTTGGTTTGAATAGAATCCCTTTGCTTGTCTTCCCTGATGGTTTGCCTAGGCCAGTGTGTGGTTGAAAGTGGGATTTGGGATCTAAAACTAAGTATTAGCGTGTGCCTCTCCATGGGTAGTGGAGATGTTTAAACTACAACCCACAACTTGGGAATTACTGTGACCCCTGAAAAATGCGTGTGCTATGTTTCCCCACGTCCAGCACACACAGGAAGAAGTGTTCTGGGGTTCTGAGTGTGGGTAGGTTCCTCCAACAGACAGCAGCACCTGGGTTGTAATAGAATCCCTTAGCTTGACTTCCCTAAGTGTTTTCCTAGGCCTAGCAGTAAGCGATGGTGGGGGATGGGCTCTAAAGCCAAGTATTAGCGAGTGCATCTCTGTGGGTAGTGGAGGGTTTTAAACTACTTCCCCAACCTTGGAACACCTGTGCCCCATAAAGATGCGTGGAATCTGTTTCCCCACCTCCAGCACACACACGGAGACGTGCTCAGGTATCCTGATTGTGGGGAGGCTCCTCCAAATGACAGCAGCGCCTGGGTTCTTAAAGAATCCCTTAGCTTGTCTTCCCTGATAGCATGCCTAGGCTGGAGAGTGGGGGAAAGTGGGGCTTGGGCTCTAAACCAAGTATAAGCGAGAGCCTATCCATGGGATGTGGGTTTTTAACCTACAACCCACAACCATGGAATAAATGTGCCCCCTGAAAGATGCTTTGACTGTTTCCCTACATCCAGCACACACACGAAGATTTGTTCTGGTATTCTGACTGTGGGGAAGTTCCTCAAACTGACAGCAGCACCTGGATTCCATTTGTATCCCTTAGCTTCTGTTACCTGAGTGTTTTTTTAGACCAGGCCATGAGGGAAAGCTGGGGGTTGGGCTTGGAGGCCACGTAGCAGTGAGTGCCCCCTGATCCAATGAGGAAGTACTTAGAGGACTTCTCCCTAAACAGAACACCTTTTCCTCCATTCATCTGGGTGCAGTGGGGCTGCACATCTCTCCCACACCTAAGAATGTGTTCTGGAATTCTGAGTGCAGGGAAGTTCCTCCAACTGACAGCAGCGCCTGGGTTCTAATTGAATTCCTTTGCTTGTCTTCCCTGATGGAAAGCCTAGGCGGGAGTGCGGGGGAAAGTGTGGTTTGGGCTCCAAAACCAAGTATTTGCGATGACCTCTCTATGGTTTGTGGAGGTGTTTAAACTACATCCCTAACCTGGGAACACCTGTGCCCCCATAAAGATCCTTGGAGTCTGTTTCCACACCTCCAGCACACACACGAACACTTGCACAGTTATCCTGAGAGTGGGCAGCCTCCTCCAACTGAGAGCAGGGCCTTGGTTCTTATAAAATCGCTTAACTTGTCTACCCTGTTTGGTTGCCTGATACGGAGTGCTGGGGAAAGGGTGGGTTGGGCTCTAAATCCAAGTATTAGCGAGTGCTTCTCCATGGGATTTGGAGGTTATTAACCAAAAGCCCACAACATGGGAATACCTGTGCTCCTTGAAAAAAGCGTGGACTCTGTATCCCCACCACCAGAACACACATGAAGAAGTTTTCTGCTATCCTGAGTGTGGGCTGGCAATTTCAGGTGACAGAAGCGGCTGGGTTCTAATAGAATCCCTTAGCTTGTAATCCCTGAGTGTTTCCCTAGGACTGACTCTGAGAGAAACCTGGGGGTTGGGCTTTGAGGCCAAATAGTAGCGAGTGTCCCCGATGGACTGAGGAAATATTTAGATGAATTCTACATAAAGGGAAACACCTGAGCACCCATTCATCTGCGTGGAGTGGGGCTTCAAATCTCCCCACCACACAAGGTTGGGTTCCAGTATCCTGAGGGTGGGGTAGTTCCTCCAACTGACATCAGCGTCTTGGTTTGAATAGAATCCCTTTGCTTGTCTTCCCTGATGGTTTGCCTAGGCCAGTGTGTGGTTGAAAGTGGGATTTGGGATCTAAAACTAAGTATTAGCGTGTGCCTCTCCATGGGTAGTGGAGATGTTTAAACTACAACCCACAACTTGGGAATTACTGTGACCCATGAAAAATGCGTGTGCTATGTTTCCCCACGTCCAGCACACACAGGAAGAAGTGTTCTGGGGTTCTGAGTGTGGGGAGGTTCCTCCAACAGACAGCAGCACCTGGGTTGTAACAGAATCCCTTAGCTTGACTTCCCTAAGTGTTTACCTAGGCCTAGCAGTAAGCGATGGTGGGGGATGGGCTCTAAAGCCAAGTATTAGCGAGTGCATCTCTGTGGGTAGTGGAGGGTTTTAAACTACTTCCCCAACCTTGGAACACCTGTGCCCCATAAAAATGCGTGGAATCTGTTTCCCCACTTCCAGCACACAAACGGAGACGTGCTCAGGTATCCTGATTGTGGGGAGGCTCCTCCAAATGACAGAAGCCCCTGGGTTCTAAAAGAATCCCTTAGCTTGTCTTCCCTGATGGCATGCCTAGGCTGGAGAGTGGGGGAAAGTGGGGGTTGGGCTCTAAACCAAGTATAAGCGAGAGCCTATCCATGGGATGTGGGTTTTTAACCTACAACCCACAACCATGGAATAAATGTGCCCCCTGAAAGATGCTTTGACTGTTTCCCTACATCCAGCACACACACGAAGATGTGTTCTGGTATTCTGAGTGTGGGGAAGTTCCTCAAACTGACAGCAGCACCTGGATTCTATTAGTATCCCTTAGCTTCTGTTCCCTGAGTGTTCTTTTAGGCCAGGCCATGAGGGAAAGCTGGGGGTTGGGCTTGGAGGCCACGTAGCAGTGAGTGCCCCCTGATCCATTGAGGAAGTACTTAGAGGACTTCTCCCTAAAGGGAACACCTTTTCCTGCATTCATCTGGGTGCAGTGGGGCTGCACATCTCTCCCACACCTAAGAATGTGTTCTGGAATTCTGAGTGCAGGGAAGTTCCTCCAACTGACAGCAGCGCCTGGGTTCTAATTGAATCCCTTTGCTTGTCTTCCCTGATGGAAAGCCTAGGCGGGAGTGCGGGGGAAAGTGTGGTTTGGGCTCCAAAACCAAGTATTGGCGATGACCTCTCTATGGTTTGTGGAGGTGTTTAAACTACATCCCTAACCTGGGAACCCCTGTGCCCCTATAAAGATCCGTGGAGTCTGTTTCCACACTTCCAGCACACACACGAACACTTGCACAGTTATCCTGAGAGTGGGCAGCCTCCTCCAACTGAGAGCAGGGCCTTGGTTCTTATAAAATTGCTTAAATTGTCTACCCTGTTTGGTTGCCTGATACGGAGTGCTGGGGAAAGGGTGGGTTGGGCTCTAAATCCAAGTATTAGCGAGTGCTTCTCCATGGGATTTGGAGGTTATTAACCAAAAGCCCACAACATGGGAATACCTGTGCTCCTTGAAAAAGCGTGGTCTCTGTATCCCCACCACCAGAACACACATGAAGAAATTTTCTGCTGTCCTGAGTGTGGGCTGGCAATTTCAGGTGACAGAAGCGGCTGGGTTCTAATAGAATCCCTTAGCTTGTAATCCCTGAGTGTTTCCCTAGGACTGACTCTGAGAGAAACCTGGGGGTTGGGCTTTGAGGCCAAATAGTAGCGAGTGTCCCCGATGGACTGAGGAAGTATTTAGATGAATTCTCCATAAAGGGAAACACCTGAGCACCCATTCATCTGCGTGGAGTGGGGCTTCAAATCTCCCCACCACACAAGGTTGGGTTCCAGTATCCTGAGGGTGGGGTAGTTCCTCCAACTGACATCAGCGTCTTGGTTTGAATAGAATCCCTTTTCGTGTCTTCCCTGATGGTTTGCCTAGGCCAGTGTGTGGTTGAAAGTGGGATTTGGGATCTAAAACTAAGTATTAGCGTGTGCCTCTCCATGGGTAGTGGAGATGTTTAAACTACAACCCACTACTTGGGAATTACTGTGACCCCTGAAAAATGCGTGTGCTATGTTTCCCCACGTCCAGCACACACAGGAAGAAGTGTTCTGGGGTTCTGAGTGTGGGTAGGTTCCTCCAACAGACAGCAGCACCTGGGTTGTAATAGAATCCCTTCGCTTGACTTCCCTAAGTGTTTTCCTAGGCCTAGCAGTAAGCGATGGTGGGGGATGGGCTCTAAAGCCAAGTATTAGCGAGTGCATCTCTGTGGGTAGTGGAGGGTTTTAAACTACTTCCCCAACCTTGGAACACCTGTGCCCCATAAAGATGCGTGGAATCTGTTTCCCCACCTCCAGCACACACACGGAGACGTGCTCAGGTATCCTGATTGTGGGGAGGCTCCTCCAAATGACAGCAGCGCCTGGGTTCTAAAAGAATCCCTTAGCTTGTCTTCCCTGATGGCATGCCTAGGCTGGAGAGTGGGGGAAAGTGGGGGTTGGGCTCTAAACCAAGTATAAGCGAGAGCCTATCCATGGGATGTGGGTTTTTAACCTACAACCCACAACCATGGAATAAATGTGCCACCTGAAAGATGCTTTGACTGTTTCCCTACATCCAGCACACACACGAAGATGTGTTCTGGTATTCTGAGTGTGGGGAAGTTCCTCAAACTGACAGCAGCACCTGAATTCTATTAGTATCCCTTAGCTTCTGTTCCCTGAGTGTTCTTTTAGGCCAGGCCATGAGGGAAAGCTGGGGGTTGGGCTTGGAGGCCACGTAGCAGTGAGTGCCCCTGATCCATTGAGGAAGTACTTAGAGGACTTCTCCCTAAAGGGAACACCTTTTCCTGCATTCATCTGGGTGCAGTGGGGCTGCACATCTCTCCCACACCTAAGAATGTGTTCTGGAATTCTGAGTGCAGGGAAGTTCCTCCAACTGACAGCAGCGCCTGGGTTCTAATTGAATCCCTTTGCTTGTCTTCCCTGATGGAAAGCCTAGGCGGGAGTGCGGGGGAAAGTGTGGTTTGGGCTCCAAAACCAAGTATTGGCGATGACCTCTCTATGGTTTGTGGAGGTGTTTAAACTACATCCCTAACCTGGGAACACCTGTGCCCCCATAAAGATCCGTGGAGTCTGTTTCCACACCTCCAGCACACACACGAACACTTGCACAGTTATCCTGAGAGTGGGCAGCCTCCTCCAACTGAGAGCAGGGCCTTGGTTCTTATAAAATCGCTTAACTTGTCTACCCTGTTTGGTTGCCTGATACGGAGTGCTGGGGAAAGGGTGGGTTGGGCTCTAAATCCAAGTATTAGCGAGTGCTTCTCCATGGGATTTGGAGGTTATTAACCAAAAGCCCACAACATGGGAATACCTGTGCTCCTTGAAAAAAGCGTGGACTCTGTATCCCCACCACCAGAACACACATGAAGAAGTTTTCTGCTATCCTGAGTGTGGGCTGGCAATTTCAGGTGACAGAAGCGGCTGGGTTCTAATAGAATCCCTTAGCTTGTAATCCCTGAGTGTTTCCCTAGGACTGACTCTGAGAGAAACCTGGGGGTTGGGCTTTGAGGCCAAATAGTAGCGAGTGTCCCCGATGGACTGAGGAAGTATTTAGATGAATTCTCCATAAAGGGAAACACCTGAGCACCCATTCATCTGCGTGGAGTGGGGCTTCAAATCTCCCCACCACACAAGGTTGGGTTCCAGTATCCTGAGGGTGGGGTAGTTCCTCCAACTGACATCAGCGTCTTGGTTTGAATAGAATCCCTTTGCTTGTCTTCCCTGATGGTTTGCCTAGGCCAGTGTGTGGTTGAAAGTGGGATTTGGGATCTAAAACTAAGTATTAGCGTGTGCCTCTCCATGGGTAGTGGAGATGTTTAAACTACAACCCACAACTTGGGAATTACTGTGACCCCTGAAAAATGCGTGTGCTATGTTTCCCCACGTCCAGCACACACAGGAAGAAGTGTTCTGGGGTTCTGAGTGTGGGGAGGTTCCTCCAACAGACAGCAGCACCTGGGTTGTAATAGAATCCCTTAGCTTGACTTCCCTAAGTGTTTTCCTAGGCCTAGCAGTAAGCGATGGTGGGGGATGGGCTCTAAAGCCAAGTATTAGCGAGTGCATCTCTGTGGGTAGTGGAGGGTTTTAAACTACTTCCCCAACCTTGGAACACCTGTGCCCCATAAAGATGCATGGAATCTGTTTCCCCACCTCCAGCACACACACGGAGACGTGCTCAGGTATCCTGATTGTGGGGAGGCTCCTCCAAATGACAGCAGCGCCTGGGTTCTAAAAGAATCCCTTAGCTTGTCTTCCCTGATGGCATGCCTAGGCTGGAGAGTGGGGGAAAGTGGGGGTTGGGCTCTAAACCAAGTATAAGCGAGAGCCTATCCATGGGATGTGGGTTTTTAACCTACAACCCACAACCATGGAATAAATGTGCCCCCTGAAAGATGCTTTGACTGTTTCCCTACATCCAGCACACACACGAAGATGTGTTCTGGTATTCTGAGTGTGGGGATGTTCCTCAAACTGACAGCAGCACCTGGATTCCATTAGTATCCCTTAGCTTCTGTTCCCTGAGTGTTCTCTTAGACCAGGCCATGAGGGAAAGCTGGGGGTTGGGCTTGGAGGCCACGTAGCAGTGAGTGCCCCCTGATTCATTGAGGAAGTACTTAGAGGACTTCTCCCTAAACGGAACACCTTTTCCTCCATTCATCTGGTTGCAGTGGGGCTGCACAACTCTCCCACACCTAAGAATGTGTTCTGGAATTCTGAGTGCAGGGAAGTTCCTCCAACTGACAGCAGCGCCTGGGTTCTAATTGAATTCCTTTGCTTGTCTTCCCTGATGGAAAGCCTAGGCGGGAGTGCGGGGGAAAGTGTGGTTTGGGCTCCAAAACCAAGTATTTGCGATGACCTCTCTATGGTTTGTGGAGGTGTTTAAACTACATCCCTAACCTGGGAACACCTGTGCCCCCATAAAGATCCGTGGAGTCTGTTTCCACACCTCCAGCACACACACGAACACTTGCACAGTTATCCTGAGAGTGGGCAGCCTCCTCCAACTGAGAGCAGGGCCTTGGTTCTTATAAAATCGCTTAAATTGTCTACCCTGTTTGGTTGCCTGATACGGAGTGCTGGGGAAAGGGTGGGTTGGGCTCTAAATCCAAGTATTAGCGAGTGCTTCTCCATGGGATTTGGAGGTTATTAACCAAAAGCCCACAACATGGGAATACCTGTGCTCCTTGAAAAAAGCGTGGACTCTGTATCCCCACCACCAGAACACACTTGAAGAAGTTTTCTGCGATCCTGAGTGTGGGCTGGCAATTTCAGGTGACAGAAGCGGCTGGGTTCTAATAGAATCCCTTAGCTTGTAATCCCTGAGTGTTTCCCTAGGACTGACTCTGAGAGAAACCTGGGGGTTGGGCTTTGAGGCCAAATAGTAGCGAGTGTCCCCGATGGACTGAGGAAGTATTTAGATGAATTCTACATAAAGGGAAACACCTGAGCACCCATTCATCTGCGTGGAGTGGGGCTTCAAATCTCCCCACCACACAAGGTTGGGTTCCAGTATCCTGAGGGTGGGGTAGTTCCTCCAACTGACATCAGCGTCTTGGTTTGAATAGAATCCCTTTGCTTGTCTTCCCTGATGGTGTGCCTAGGCCAGTGTGTGGTTGAAAGTGGGATTTGGGATCTAAAACTAAGTATTAGCGTGTGCCTCTCCATGGGTAGTGGAGATGTTTAAACTACAACCCACAACTTGGGAATTACTGTGACCCCTGAAAAATGCGTGTGCTATGTTTCCCCACGTCCAGCACACACAGGAAGAAGTGTTCTGGGGTTCTGAGTGTGGGGAGGTTCCTCCAACAGACAGCAGCACCTGGGTTTTAATAGAATCCCTTAGCTTGACTTCCCTAAGTGTTTTCCTAGGCCTAGCAGTAAGCGATGGTGGGGGATGGGCTCTAAAGCCAAGTATTAGCGAGTGCATCTCTGTGGGTAGTGGAGGGTTTTAAACTACTTCCCCAACCTTGGAACACCTGTGCCCCATAAAGATGCGTGGAATCTGTTTCCCCACCTCCAGCACACACACGGAGACGTGCTCAGGTATCCTGATTGTGGGGAGGCTCCTCCAAATGACAGCAGCGCCTGGGTTCTAAAAGAATCCCTTAGCTTGTCTTCCCTGATGGCATGCCTAGGCTGGAGAGTGGGGGAAAGTGGGGGTTGGGCTCTAAACCAAGTATAAGCGAGAGCCTATCCATGGGATGTGGGTTTTTAACCTACAACCCACAACCATGGAATAAATGTGCCCCCTGAAAGATGCTTTGACTGTTTCCCTACATCCAGCACACACACGAAGATGTGTTCTGGTATTCTGAGTGTGGGGAAGTTTCTCAAACTGACAGCAGCAACTGGATTCCATTAGTATCCCTTAGCTTCTGTTCCCTGAGTGTTCTCTTAGACCAGGCCATGAGGGAAAGCTGGGGGTTGGGCTTGGAGGCCACGTAGCAGTGAGTGCCCCCTGATTCATTGAGGAAGTACTTAGAGGACTTCTCCCTAAACGGAACACCTTTTCCTCCATTCATCTGGTTGCAGTGGGGCTGCACATCTCTCCCACACCTAAGAATGTGTTCTGGAATTCTGAGTGCAGGGAAGTTCCTCCAACTGACAGCAGCGCCTGGGTTCTAATTGAATTCCTTTGCTTGTCTTCCCTGATGGAAAGCCTAGGCGGGAGTGCGGGGGAAAGTGTGGTTTGGGCTCCAAAACCAAGTATTTGCGATGACCTCTCTATGGTTTGTGGAGGTGTTTAAACTACATCCCTAACCTGGGAACACCTGTGCCCCCATAAAGATCCGTGGAGTCTGTTTCCAAACCTCCAGCACACACACGAACACTTGCACAGTTATCCTGAGAGTGGGCAGCCTCCTCCAACTGAGAGCAGGGCCTTGGTTCTTATAAAATCGCTTAACTTGTCTACCCTGTTTGGTTGCCTGATACGGAGTGCTGGGGAAAGGGTGGGTTGGGCTCTAAATCCAAGTATTAGCGAGTGCTTCTCCATGGGATTTGGAGGTTATTAACCAAAAGCCCACAACATGGGAATACCTGTGCTCCTTGAAAAAAGCGTGGACTCTGTATCCCCACCACCAGAACACACTTGAAGAAGTTTTCTGCTATCCTGAGTGTGGGCTGGCAATTTCAGGTGACAGAAGCGGCTGGGTTCTAATAGAATCCCTTAGCTTGTAATCCCTGAGTGTTTCCCTAGGACTGACTCTGAGAGAAACCTGGGGGTTGGGCTTTGAGGCCAAATAGTAGCGAGTGTCCCCGATGGACTGAGGAAGTATTTAGATGAATTCTCCATAAAGGGAAACACCTGAGCACCCATTCATCTGCGTGGAGTGGGGCTTCAAATCTCCCCACCACACAAGGTTGGGTTCCAGTATCCTGAGGGTGGGGTAGTTCCTCCAACTGACATCAGCGTCTTGGTTTGAATAGAATCCCTTTGCTTGTCTTCCCTGATGGTTTGCCTAGGCCAGTGTGTGGTTGAAAGTGGGATTTGGGATCTAAAACTAAGTATTAGCGTGTGCCTCTCCATGGGTAGTGGAGATGTTTAAACTACAACCCACAACTTGGGAATTACTGTGACCCCTGAAAAATGCGTGTGCTATGTTTCCCCACGTCCAGCACACACAGGAAGAAGTGTTCTGGGGTTCTGAGTGTGGGGAGGTTCCTCCAACAGACAGCAGCACCTGGGTTTTAATAGAATCCCTTAGCTTGACTTCCCTAAGTGTTTTCCTAGGCCTAGCAGTAAGCGATGGTGGGGGATGGGCTCTAAAGCCAAGTATTAGCGAGTGCATATCTGTGGGTAGTGGAGGGTTTTAAACTACTTCCCCAACCTTGGAACACCTGTGCCCCATAAAGATGCGTGGAATCTTTTTCTCCACCTCCAGCACACACACGGAGACGTGCTCAGGTATCCTGATTGTGGGGAGGCTCCTCCAAATGACAGCAGCGCCTGGGTTCTAAAAGAATCCCTTAGCTTGTCTTCCCTGATGGCATGCCTAGGCTGGAGAGTGGGGGAATGTGGGTGTTGGGCTCTAAACCAAGTATAAGCGAGAGCCTATCCATGGGATGTGGGTTTTTAACCTACAACCCACAACCATGGAATAAATGTGCCCCCTGAAAGATGCTTTGACTGTTTCCCTACATCCAGCACACACACGAAGATTTGTTCTGGTATTCTGAGTGTGGGGAAGTTCCTTAAACTGACAGCAGCACCTGGATTCTATTAGTATCCCTTAGCTTCTGTTCCCTGAGTGTTCTCTTAGACCAGGCTATGAGGGAAAGCTGGGGGTTGGGCTTGGATGCCACGTAGCAGTGAGTGCCCCCTGATTCATTGAGGAAGTACTTAGAGGACTTGTCCCCAATGGGAACACTTTTTCCTCCATTCATCTGGGTGCAGTGGGGCTGCACATCTCTCCCACACCTAAGAATGTGTTCTGGAATTCTAAGTGCAGGGAATTTCCTCCAACTGACAGCAGCGCCTGGGTTCTAATTGAATTCCTTTGCTTGTCTTCCCTGATGGAAAGCCTAGGCGGGAGTGCGGGGGAAAGTGTGGTTTGGGCTCCAAAACCAAGTATTTGCGATGACCTCTCTATGGTTTGTGGAGGTGTTTAAACTACATCCCTAACCTGGGAACACCTGTGCCCCCATAAAGATCCGTGGAGTCTGTTTCCACACCTCCAGCACACACACGAACACTTGCACAGTTATCCTGAGAGTGGGCAGCCTCCTCCAACTGAGAGCAGGGCCTTGGTTCTTATAAAATCGCTTAACTTGTCTACCCTGTTTGGTTGCCTGATACGGACTGCTGGGGAAAGGGTGGGTTGGGCTCTAAATCCAAGTATTAGCGAGTGCTTCTCCATGGGATTTGGAGGTTATTAACCAAAAGCCCACAACATGGGAATACCTGTGCTCCTTGAAAAAAGCATGGACTCTGTATCCCCACCACCAGAACACACATGAAGAAGTTTTCTGCTATCCTGAGTGTGGGCTGGCAATTTCAGGTGACAGAAGCGGCTGGGTTCTAATAGAATCCCTTAGCTTGTAATCCCTGAGTGTTTCCCTAGGACTGACTCTGAGAGAAACCTGGGGGTTGGGCTTTGAGGCCAAATAGTAGCGAGTGTCCCCGATGGACTGAGGAAGTATTTAGATGAATTCTCCATAAAGGGAAACACCTGAGCACCCATTCATCTGCGTGGAGTGGGGCTTCAAATCTCCCCACCACACAAGGTTGGGTTCCAGTATCCTGAGGGTGGGGTAGTTCCTCCAACTGACATCAGCGTCTTGGTTTTAATAGAATCCCTTTGCTTGTCTTCCCTGATGGTTTGCCTAGGCCAGTGTGTGGTTGAAAGTGGGATTTGGGATCTAAAACTAAGTATTAGCGTGTGCCTCTCCATGGGTAGTGGAGATGTTTAAACTACAACCCACAACTTGGGAATTACTGTGACCCCTGAAAAATGCGTGTGCTATGTTTCCCCACGTCCAGCACACACAGGAAGAAGTGTTCTGGGGTTCTGAGTGTGGGGAGGTTCCTCCAACAGACAGCAGCACCTGGGTTGTAATAGAATCCCTTAGCTTGACTTCCCTAAGTGTTTTCCTAGGCCTAGCAGTAAGCGATGGTGGGGGATGGGCTCTAAAGCCAAGTATTAGCGAGTGCATCTCTGTGGGTAGTGGAGGGTTTTAAACTACTTCCCCAACCTTGGAACACCTGTGCCCCATAAAGATGCGTGGAATCTGTTTCCCCACCTCCAGCACACACACGGAGACGTGCTCAGGTATCCTGATTGTGGGGAGGCTCCTCCAAATGACAGCAGCGCCTGGGTTCTAAAAGAATCCCTTAGCTTGTCTTCCCTGATGGCATGCCTAGGCTGGAGAGTGGGGGAAAGTTGGGGTTGGGCTCTAAACCAAGTATAAGCGAGAGCCTATCCATGGGATGTGGGTTTTTAACCTACAACCCACAACCATGGAATAAATGTGCCCCCTGAAAGATGCTTTGACTGTTTCCCTACATCCAGCACACACACGAAGATGTGTTCTGGTATTCTGAGTGTGGGGAAGTTCCTCAAACTGACAGCAGCACCTGGATTCCATTAGTATCCCTTAGCTTCTGTTCCCTGAGTGTTCTCTTAGACCAGGCCATGAGGGAAAGCTGGGGGTTGGGCTTGGAGGCCACGAAGCAGTGAGTGCCCCCTGATTCATTGAGGAAGTACTTAGAGGACTTCTCCCTTAACGGAACACCTTTTCCTCCATTCATCTGGTTGCAGTGGGGCTGCACATCTCTCCCACACCTAAGAATGTGTTCTGGAATTCTGAGTGCAGGGAAGTTCCTCCAACTGACAGCAGCGCCTGGGTTCTAATTGAATTCCTTTGCTTGTCTTCCCTGATGGAAAGCCTAGGCGGGAGTGCGGGGGAAAGTGTGGTTTGGGCTCCAAAACCAAGTATTTGCGATGACCTCTCTATGGTTTGTGGAGGTGTTTAAACTACATCCCTAACCTGGGAACACCTGTGCCCCCATAAAGATCCGTGGAGTCTGTTTCCACACCTCCAGCACACACACGAACACTTGCACAGTTATCCTGAGAGTGGGCAGCCTCCTCCAACTGAGAGCAGGGCCTTGGTTCTTATAAAATCGCTTAACTTGTCTACCCTGTTTGGTTGCCTGATACGGACTGCTGGGGAAAGGGTGGGTTGGGCTCTAAATCCAAGTATTAGCGAGTGCTTCTCCATGGGATTTGGAGGTTATTAACCAAAAGCCCACAACATGGGAATACCTGTGCTCCTTGAAAAAAGCATGGACTCTGTATCCCCACCACCAGAAAACACATGAAGAAGTTTTCTGCTATCCTGAGTGTGGGCTGGCAATTTCAGGTGACAGAAGCGGCTGGGTTCTAATAGAATCCCTTAGCTTGTAATCCCTGAGTGTTTCCCTAGGACTGACTCTGAGAGAAACCTGGGGTTGGGCTTTGAGGCCAAATAGTAGCGAGTGTCCCCGATGGACTGAGGAAGTATTTAGATGAATTCTCCATAAAGGGAAACACCTGAGCACCCATTCATCTGCGTGGAGTGGGGCTTCAAATCTCCCCACCACACAAGGTTGGGTTCCAGTATCCTGAGGGTGGGGTAGTTCCTCCAACTGACATCAGCGTCTTGGTTTGAATAGAATCCCTTTGCTTGTCTTCCCTGATGGTTTGCCTAGGCCAGTGTGTGGTTGAAAGTGGGATTTGGGATCTAAAACTAAGTATTAGCGTGTGCCTCTCCATGGGTAGTGGAGATGTTTAAACTACAACCCACAACTTGGGAATTACTGTGACCCCTGAAAAATGCGTGTGCTATGTTTCCCCACGTCCAGCACACACAGGAAGAAGTGTTCTGGGGTTCTGAGTGTGGGGAGGTTCCTCCAACAGACAGCAGCACCTGGGTTTTAATAGAATCACTTAGCTTGACTTCCCTAAGTGTTTTCCTAGGCCTAGCAGAAAGCGATGGTGGGGGATGGGCTCTAAAGCCAAGTATTAGCGAGTGCATATCTGTGGGTAGTGGAGGGTTTTAAACTACTTCCCCAACCTTGGAACACCTGTGCCCCATAAAGATGCGTGGAATCTTTTTCTCCACCTCCAGCACACACACGGAGACGTGCTCAGGTATCCTGATTGTGGGGAGGCTCCTCCAAATGACAGCAGCGCCTGGGTTCTAAAAGAATCCCTTAGCTTGTCTTCCCTGATGGCATGCCTAGGCTGGAGGGTGGGGGAATGTGGGTGTTGGGCTCTAAACCAAGTATAAGCGAGAGCCTATCCATGGGATGTGGGTTTTTAACCTACAACCCACAACCATGGAATAAATGTGCCCCCTGAAAGATGCTTTGACTGTTTCCCTACATCCAGCACACACACGAAGATTTGTTCTGGTATTCTGAGTGTGGGGAAGTTCCTTAAACTGACAGCAGCACCTGGATTCTATTAGTATCCCTTAGCTTCTGTTCCCTGAGTGTTCTCTTAGACCAGGCTATGAGGGAAAGCTGGGGGTTGGGCTTGGATGCCACGTAGCAGTGAGTGCCCCCTGATTCATTGAGGAAGTACTTAGAGGACTTGTCCCCAATGGGAACACTTTTTCCTCCATTCATCTGGGTGCAGTGGGGCTGCACATCTCTCCCACACCTAAGAATGTGTTCTGGAATTCTGAGTGCAGGGAAGTTCCTCCAACTGACAGCAGCGCCTGGGTTCTAATTGAATTCCTTTGCTTGTCTTCCCTGATGGAAAGCCTAGGCGGGAGTGCGGGGGAAAGTGTGGTTTGGGCTCCAAAACCAAGTATTTGCGATGACCTCTCTATGGTTTGTGGAGGTGTTTAAACTACATCCCTAACCTGGGAACACCTGTGCCCCCATAAAGATCCGTGGAGTCTGTTTCCACACCTCCAGCACACACACGAACACTTGCACAGTTATCCTGAGAGTGGGCAGCCTCCTCCAACTGAGAGCAGGGCCTTGGTTCTTATAAAATCGCTTAACTTGTCTACCCTGTTTGGTTGCCTGATACGGAGTGCTGGGGAAAGGGTGGGTTGGGCTCTAAATCCAAGTATTAGCGAGTGCTTCTCCATGGGATTTGGAGGTTATTAACCAAAAGCCCACAACATGGGAATACCTGTGCTCCTTGAAAAAAGCGTGGACTCTGTATCCCCACCACCAGAACACACTTGAAGAAGTTTTCTGCTATCCTGAGTGTGGGCTGGCAATTTCAGGTGACAGAAGCGGCTGGGTTCTAATAGAATCCCTTAGCTTGTAATCCCTGAGTGTTTCCCTAGGACTGACTCTGAGAGAAACCTGGGGGTTGGGCTTTGAGGCCAAATAGTAGCGAGTGTCCCCGATGGACTGAGGAAGTATTTAGATGAATTCTCCATAAAGGGAAACACCTGAGCACCCATTCATCTGCGTGGAGTGGGGCTTCAAATCTCCCCACCACACAAGGTTGGGTTCCAGTATCCTGAGGGTGGGGTAGTTCCTCCAACTGACATCAGCGTCTTGGTTTTAATAGAATCCCTTTGCTTGTCTTCCCTGATGGTTTGCCTAGGCCAGTGTGTGGTTGAAAGTGGGATTTGGGATCTAAAACTAAGTATTAGCGTGTGCCTCTCCATGGGTAGTGGAGATGTTTAAACTACAACCCACAACTTGGGAATTACTGTGACCCCTGAAAAATGCGTGTGCTATGTTTCCCCACGTCCAGCACACACAGGAAGAAGTGTTCTGGGGTTCTGAGTGTGGGGAGGTTCCTCCAACAGACAGCAGCACCTGGGTTGTAATAGAATCCCTTAGCTTGACTTCCCTAAGTGTTTTCCTAGGCCTAGCAGTAAGCGATGGTGGGGGATGGGCTCTAAAGCCAAGTATTAGCGAGTGCATCTCTGTGGGTAGTGGAGGGTTTTAAACTACTTCCCCAACCTTGGAACACCTGTGCCCCATAAAGATGCGTGGAATCTGTTTCCCCACCTCCAGCACACACACGGAGACGTGCTCAGGTATCCTGATTGTGGGGAGGCTCCTCCAAATGACAGCAGCGCCTGGGTTCTAAAAGAATCCCTTAGCTTGTCTTCCCTGATGGCATGCCTAGGCTGGAGAGTGGGGGAAAGTTGGGGTTGGGCTCTAAACCAAGTATAAGCGAGAGCCTATCCATGGGATGTGGGTTTTTAACCTACAACCCACAACCATGGAATAAATGTGCCCCCTGAAAGATGCTTTGACTGTTTCCCTACATCCAGCACACACACGAAGATGTGTTCTGGTATTCTGAGTGTGGGGAAGTTCCTCAAACTGACAGCAGCACCTGGATTCCATTAGTATCCCTTAGCTTCTGTTCCCTGAGTGTTCTCTTAGACCAGGCCATGAGGGAAAGCTGGGGGTTGGGCTTGGAGGCCACGAAGCAGTGAGTGCCCCCTGATTCATTGAGGAAGTACTTAGAGGACTTCTCCCTTAACGGAACACCTTTTCCTCCATTCATCTGGTTGCAGTGGGGCTGCACATCTCTCCCACACCTAAGAATGTGTTCTGGAATTCTGAGTGCAGGGAAGTTCCTCCAACTGACAGCAGCGCCTGGGTTCTAATTGAATTCCTTTGCTTGTCTTCCCTGATGGAAAGCCTAGGCGGGAGTGCGGGGGAAAGTGTGGTTTGGGCTCCAAAACCAAGTATTTGCGATGACCTCTCTATGGTTTGTGGAGGTGTTTAAACTACATCCCTAACCTGGGAACACCTGTGCCCCCATAAAGATCCGTGGAGTCTGTTTCCACACCTCCAGCACACACACGAACACTTGCACAGTTATCCTGAGAGTGGGCAGCCTCCTCCAACTGAGAGCAGGGCCTTGGTTCTTATAAAATCGCTTAACTTGTCTACCCTGTTTGGTTGCCTGATACGGACTGCTGGGGAAAGGGTGGGTTGGGCTCTAAATCCAAGTATTAGCGAGTGCTTCTCCATGGGATTTGGAGGTTATTAACCAAAAGCCCACAACATGGGAATACCTGTGCTCCTTGAAAAAAGCATGGACTCTGTATCCCCACCACCAGAACACACATGAAGAAGTTTTCTGCTATCCTGAGTGTGGGCTGGCAATTTCAGGTGACAGAAGCGGCTGGGTTCTAATAGAATCCCTTAGCTTGTAATCCCTGAGTGTTTCCCTAGGACTGACTCTGAGAGAAACCTGGGGTTGGGCTTTGAGGCCAAATAGTAGCGAGTGTCCCCGATGGACTGAGGAAGTATTTAGATGAATTCTCCATAAAGGGAAACACCTGAGCACCCATTCATCTGCGTGGAGTGGGGCTTCAAATCTCCCCACCACACAAGGTTGGGTTCCAGTATCCTGAGGGTGGGGTAGTTCCTCCAACTGACATCAGCGTCTTGGTTTGAATAGAATCCCTTTGCTTGTCTTCCCTGATGGTTTGCCTAGGCCAGTGTGTGGTTGAAAGTGGGATTTGGGATCTAAAACTAAGTATTAGCGTGTGCCTCTCCATGGGTAGTGGAGATGTTTAAACTACAACCCACAACTTGGGAATTACTGTGACCCCTGAAAAATGCGTGTGCTATGTTTCCCCACGTCCAGCACACACAGGAAGAAGTGTTCTGGGGTTCTGAGTGTGGGGAGGTTCCTCCAACAGACAGCAGCACCTGGGTTTTAATAGAATCCCTTAGCTTGACTTCCCTAAGTGTTTTCCTAGGCCTAGCAGAAAGCGATGGTGGGGGATGGGCTCTAAAGCCAAGTATTAGCGAGTGCATATCTGTGGGTAGTGGAGGGTTTTAAACTACTTCCCCAACCTTGGAACACCTGTGCCCCATAAAGATGCGTGGAATCTTTTTCTCCACCTCCAGCACACACACGGAGACGTGCTCAGGTATCCTGATTGTGGGGAGGCTCCTCCAAATGACAGCAGCGCCTGGGTTCTAAAAGAATCCCTTAGCTTGTCTTCCCTGATGGCATGCCTAGGCTGGAGGGTGGGGGAATGTGGGTGTTGGGCTCTAAACCAAGTATAAGCGAGAGCCTATCCATGGGATGTGGGTTTTTAACCTACAACCCACAACCATGGAATAAATGTGCCCCCTGAAAGATGCTTTGACTGTTTCCCTACATCCAGCACACACACGAAGATTTGTTCTGGTATTCTGAGTGTGGGGAAGTTCCTTAAACTGACAGCAGCACCTGGATTCTATTAGTATCCCTTAGCTTCTGTTCCCTGAGTGTTCTCTTAGACCAGGCTATGAGGGAAAGCTGGGGGTTGGGCTTGGATGCCACGTAGCAGTGAGTGCCCCCTGATTCATTGAGGAAGTACTTAGAGGACTTGTCCCCAATGGGAACACTTTTTCCTCCATTCATCTGGGTGCAGTGGGGCTGCACATCTCTCCCACACCTAAGAATGTGTTCTGGAATTCTGAGTGCAGGGAAGTTCCTCCAACTGACAGCAGCGCCTGGGTTCTAATTGAATTCCTTTGCTTGTCTTCCCTGATGGAAAGCCTAGGCGGGAGTGCGGGGGAAAGTGTGGTTTGGGCTCCAAAACCAAGTATTTGCGATGACCTCTCTATGGTTTGTGGAGGTGTTTAAACTACATCCCTAACCTGGGAACACCTGTGCCCCCATAAAGATCCGTGGAGTCTGTTTCCACACCTCCAGCACACACACGAACACTTGCACAGTTATCCTGAGAGTGGGCAGCCTCCTCCAACTGAGAGCAGGGCCTTGGTTCTTATAAAATCGCTTAACTTGTCTACCCTGTTTGGTTGCCTGATACGGAGTGCTGGGGAAAGGGTGGGTTGGGCTCTAAATCCAAGTATTAGCGAGTGCTTCTCCATGGGATTTGGAGGTTATTAACCAAAAGCCCACAACATGGGAATACCTGTGCTCCTTGAAAAAAGCATGGACTCTGTATCCCCACCACCAGAACACACATGAAGAATTTTTCTGCTATCCTGAGTGTGGGCTGGCAATTTCAGGTGACAGAAGCGGCTGGGTTCTAATAGAATCCCTTAGCTTGTAATCCCTGAGTGTTTCCCTAGGACTGACTCTGAGAGAAACCTGGGGGTTGGGCTTTGAGGCCAAATAGTAGCGAGTGTCCCCGATGGACTGAGGAAGTATTTAGATGAATTCTCCATAAAGGGAAACACCTGAGCACCCATTCATCTGCGTGGAGTGGGGCTTCAAATCTCCCCACCACACAAGGTTGGGTTCCAGTATCCTGAGGGTGGGGTAGTTCCTCCAACTGACATCAGCGTCTTGGTTTGAATAGAATCCATTTGCTTGTCTTCCCTGATGGTTTGCCTAGGCCAGTGTGTGGTTGAAAGTGGGATTTGGGATCTAAAACTAAGTATTAGCGTGTGCCTCTCCATGGGTAGTGGAGATGTTTAAACTACAACCCACAACTTGGGAATTACTGTGACCCCTGAAAAATGCGTGTGCTATGTTTCCCCACGTCCAGCACACACAGGAAGAAGTGTTCTGGGGTTCTGAGTGTGGGGAGGTTCCTCCAACAGACAGCAGCACCTGGGTTGTAATAGAATCCCTTAGCTTGACTTCCCTAAGTGTTTTCCTAGGCCTAGCAGTAAGCGATGGTGGGGGATGGGCTCTAAAGCCAAGTATTAGCGAGTGCATATCTGTGGGTAGTGGAGGGTTTTAAACTACTTCCCCAACCTTGGAACACCTGTGCCCCATAAAGATGCGTGGAATCTGTTTCCCCACCTCCAGCACACACACGGAGACGTGCTCAGGTATCCTGATTGTGGGGAGGCTCCTCCAAATGACAGCAGCGCCTGGGTTCTGAAAGAATCCCTTAGCTTGTCTTCCCTGATGGCATGCCTAGGCTGGAGGGTGGGGGAATGTGGGTGTTGGGCTCTAAACCAAGTATAAGCGAGAGCCTATCCATGGGATGTGGGTTTTTAACCTACAACCCACAACCATGGAATAAATGTGCCCCCTGAAAGATGCTTTGACTGTTTCCCTACATCCAGCACACACACGAAGATTTGTTCTGGTATTCTGAGTGTGGGGAAGTTCCTTAAACTGACAGCAGCACCTGGATTCTATTAGTATCCCTTAGCTTCTGTCCCTGAGTGTTCTCTTAGACCAGGCTATGAGGGAAAGCTGGGGGTTGGGCTTGGATGCCACGTAGCAGTGAGTGCCCCCTGATTCATTGAGGAAGTACTTAGAGGACTTGTCCCCAATGGGAACACTTTTTCCTCCATTCATCTGGGTGCAGTGGGGCTGCACATCTCTCCCACACCTAAGAATGTGTTCTGGAATTCTGAGTGCAGGGAAGTTCCTCCAACTGACAGCAGCGCCTGGGTTCTAATTGAATTCCTTTGCTTGTCTTCCCTGATGGAAAGCCTAGGCGGGAGTGCGGGGGAAAGTGTGGTTTGGGCTCCAAAACCAAGTATTTGCGATGACCTCCCTATGGTTTGTGGAGGTGTTTAAACTACATCCCTAACCTGGGAACACCTGTGCCCCCATAAAGATCCGTGGAGTCTGTTTCCACACCTCCAGCACACACACGAACACTTGCACAGTTATCCTGAGAGTGGGCAGCCTCCTCCAACTGAGAGCAGGGCCTTGGTTCTTATAAAATCGCTTAACTTGTCTACCCTGTTTGGTTGCCTGATACGGAGTGCTGGGGAAAGGGTGGGTTGGGCTCTAAATCCAAGTATTAGCGAGTGCTTCTCCATGGGATTTGGAGGTTATTAACCAAAAGCCCACAACATGGGAATACCTGTGCTCCTTGAAAAAAGCATGGACTCTGTATCCCCACCACCAGAACACACATGAAGAAGTTTTCTGCTATCCTGAGTGTGGGCTGGCAATTTCAGGTGACAGAAGCGGCTGGGTTCTAATAGAATCCCTTAGCTTGTAATCCCTGAGTGTTTCCCTAGGACTGACTCTGAGAGAAACCTGGGGGTTGGGCTTTGAGGCCAAATAGTAGCGAGTGTCCCCGATGGACTGAGGAAGTATTTAGATGAATTCTCCATAAAGGGAAACACCTGAGCACCCATTCATCTGCGTGGAGTGGGGCTTCAAATCTCCCCACCACACAAGGTTGGGTTCCAGTATCCTGAGGGTGGGGTAGTTCCTCCAACTGACATCAGCGTCTTGGTTTGAATAGAATCCCTTTGCTTGTCTTCCCTGATGGTTTGCCTAGGCCAGTGTGTGGTTGAAAGTGGGATTTGGGATCTAAAACTAAGTATTAGCGTGTGCCTCTCCATGGGTAGTGGAGATGTTTAAACTACAACCCACAACTTGGGAATTACTGTGACCCCTGAAAAATGCGTGTGCTATGTTTCCCCACGTCCAGCACACACAGGAAGAAGTGTTCTGGGGTTCTGAGTGTGGGGAGGTTCCTCCAACAGACAGCAGCACCTGGGTTGTAATAGAATCCCTTAGCTTGACTTCCCTAAGTGTTTTCCTAGGCCTAGCAGTAAGCGATGGTGGGGGATGGGCTCTAAAGCCAAGTATTAGCGAGTGCATCTCTGTGGGTAGTGGAGGGTTTTAAACTACTTCCCCAACCTTGGAACACCTGTGCCCCATAAAGATGCGTGGAATCTGTTTCCCCACCTCCAGCACACACACGGAGACGTGCTCAGGTATCCTGATTGTGGGGAGGCTCCTCCAAATGACAGCAGCGCCTGGGTTCTAAAAGAATCCCTTAGCTTGTCCTCCCTGATATCATGGCTAGGCTGGAGAGTGGGGGAAAGGGGGGTTTGGGCTCTAAACCAAGTATAAGCGAGAGCCTATCCATGGGATGTGGGTTTTTAACCTACAACCCACAACCATGGAATAAATGTGCCCCCTGAAAGATGCTTTGACTGTTTCCCTACATCCAGCAAACACACGAAGATGTGTTCTTGTATTCTGAGTGTGGGGATTTTCCTCAAACTGACAGCAGCACCTGGATTCCATTAGTATCCCTTAGCTTCTGTTCCCTGAGTGTTCTCTTAGACCAGGCCATGAGGGAAAGCTGGGGGTTGGGCTTGGAGGCCACGTAGCAGTGAGTGCCCCCTGATTCATTGAGGAAGTACTTAGAGGACTTCTCCCTAAACGGAACACCTTTTCCTCCATTCATCTGGTTGCAGTGGGGCTGCACATCTCTCCCACACCTAAGAATGTGTTCTGGAATTCTGAGTGCAGGGAAGTTCCTCCAACTGACAGCAGCGCCTGGGTTCTAATTGAATTCCTTTGCTTGTCTTCCCTGATGGAAAGCCTAGGCGGGAGTGCGGGGGAAAGTGTGGTTTGGGCTCCAAAACCAAGTATTTGCGATGACCTCTCTATGGTTTGTGGAGGTGTTTAAACTACATCCCTAACCTGGGAACACCTGTGCCCCCATAAAGATCCGTGGAGTCTGTTTCCACACCTCCAGCACACACACGAACACTTGCACAGTTATCCTGAGAGTGGGCAGCCTCCTCCAACTGAGAGCAGGGCCTTGGTTCTTATAAAATCGCTTAACTTGTCTACCCTGTTTGGTTGCCTGATACGGAGTGCTGGGGAAAGGGTGGGTTGGGCTCTAAATCCAAGTATTAGCGAGTGCTTCTCCATGGGATTTGGAGGTTATTAACCAAAAGCCCACAACATGGGAATACCTGTGCTCCTTGAAAAAAGCGTGGACTCTGTATCCCCACCACCAGAACACACTTGAAGAAGTTTTCTGCTATCCTGAGTGTGGGCTGGCAATTTCAGGTGACAGAAGCGGCTGGGTTCTAATAGAATCCCTTAGCTTGTAATCCCTGAGTGTTTCCCTAGGACTGACTCTGAGAGAAACCTGGGGGTTGGGCTTTGAGGCCAAATAGTAGCGAGTGTCCCCGATGGACTGAGGAAGTATTTAGATGAATTCTCCATAAAGGGAAACACCTGAGCACCCATTCATCTGCGTGGAGTGGGGCTTCAAATCTCCCCACCACACAAGGTTGGGTTCCAGTATCCTGAGGGTGGGGTAGTTCCTCCAACTGACATCAGCGTCTTGGTTTGAATAGAATCCCTTTGCTTGTCTTCCCTGATGGTTTGCCTAGGCCAGTGTGTGGTTGAAAGTGGGATTTGGGATCTAAAACTAAGTATTAGCGTGTGCCTCTCCATGGGTAGTGGAGATGTTTAAACTACAACCCACAACTTGGGAATTACTGTGACCCCTGAAAAATGCGTGTGCTATGTTTCCCCACGTCCAGCACACACAGGAAGAAGTGTTCTGGGGTTCTGAGTGTGGGGAGGTTCCTCCAACAGACAGCAGCACCTGGGTTGTAATAGAATCCCTTAGCTTGACTTCCCTAAGTGTTTTCCTAGGCCTAGCAGTAAGCGATGGTGGGGGATGGGCTCTAAAGCCAAGTATTAGCGAGTGCATCTCTGTGGGTAGTGGAGGGTTTTAAACTACTTCCCCAACCTTGGAACACCTGTGCCCCATAAAGATGCGTGGAATCTGTTTCCCCACCTCCAGCACACACACGGAGACGTGCTCAGGTATCCTGATTGTGGGGAGGCTCCTCCAAATGACAGCAGCGCCTGGGTTCTAAAAGAATCCCTTAGCTTGTCTTCCCTGATGGCATGCCTAGGCTGGAGAGTGGGGGAAAGTTGGGGTTGGGCTCTAAACCAAGTATAAGCGAGAGCCTATCCATGGGATGTGGGTTTTTAACCTACAACCCACAACCATGGAATAAATGTGCCCCCTGAAAGATGCTTTGACTGTTTCCCTACATCCAGCACACACACGAAGATGTGTTCTGGTATTCTGAGTGTGGGGAAGTTCCTCAAACTGACAGCAGCACCTGGATTCCATTAGTATCCCTTAGCTTCTGTTCCCTGAGTGTTCTCTTAGACCAGGCTATGAGGGAAAGCTGGGGGTTGGGCTTGGATGCCACGTAGCAGTGAGTGCCCCCTGATCCATTGAGGAAGTACTTAGAGGACTTGTCCCCAATGGGAACACTTTTCCTCCATTCATCTGGGTGCAGTGGGGCTGCACATCTCTCCCACACCTAAGAATGTGTTCTGGAATTCTGAGTGCAGGGAATTTCCTCCAACTGACAGCAGCGCCTGGGTTCTAATTGAAACCCTTTGCTTGTCTTCCCTGATGGAAAGCCTAGGCGGGAGTGCGGGGGAAAGTGTGGTTTGGGCTCCAAAACCAAGTATTGGCGATGACCTCTCTATGGTTTGTGGAGGTGTTTAAACTACATCCCTAACCTGGGAACACCTGTGCCCCCATAAAGATCCGTGGAGTCTGTTTCCACACCTCCAGCACACACACGAACACTTGCACAGTTATCCTGAGAGTGGGCAGCCTCCTCCAACTGAGAGCAGGGCCTTGGTTCTTATAAAATCGCTTAACTTGTCTACCCTGTTTGGTTGCCTGATACGGAGTGCTGGGGAAAGGGTGGGTTGGGCTCTAAATCCAAGTATTAGCGAGTGCTTCTCCATGGGATTTGGAGGTTATTAACCAAAAGCCCACAACATGGGAATACCTGTGCTCCTTGAAAAAAGCGTGGACTCTGTATCCCCACCACCAGAACACACATGAAGAAGTTTTCTGCTATCCTGAGTGTGGGCTGGCAATTTCAGGTGACAGAAGCGGCTGGGTTCTAATAGAATCCCTTAGCTTGTAATCCCTGAGTGTTTCCCTAGGACTGACTCTGAGAGAAACCTGGGGGTTGGGCTTTGAGGCCAAATAGTAGCGAGTGTCCCCGATGGACTGAGGAAGTATTTAGATGAATTCTCCATAAAGGGAAACACCTGAGCACCCATTCATCTGCGTGGAGTGGGGCTTCAAATCTCCCCACCACACAAGGTTGGGTTCCAGTATCCTGAGGGTGGGGTAGTTCCTCCAACTGACATCAGCGTCTTGGTTTGAATAGAATCCCTTTGCTTGTCTTCCCTGATGGTTTGCCTAGGCCAGTGTGTGGTTGAAAGTGGGATTTGGGATCTAAAACTAAGTATTAGCGTGTGCCTCTCCATGGGTAGTGGAGATGTTTAAACTACAACCCACAACTTGGGAATTACTGTGACCCCTGAAAAATGCGTGTGCTATGTTTCCCCACGTCCAGCACACACAGGAAGAAGTGTTCTGGGGTTCTGAGTGTGGGGAGGTTCCTCCAACAGACAGCAGCACCTGGGTTGTAATAGAATCCCTTAGCTTGACTTCCCTAAGTGTTTTCCTAGGCCTAGCAGTAAGCGATGGTGGGGGATGGGCTCTAAAGCCAAGTATTAGCGAGTGCATCTCTGTGGGTAGTGGAGGGTTTTAAACTACTTCCCCAACCTTGGAACACCTGTGCCCCATAAAGATGCGTGGAATCTGTTTCCCCACCTCCAGCACACACACGGAGACGTGCTCAGGTATCCTGATTGTGGGGAGGCTCCTCCAAATGACAGCAGCGCCTGGGTTCTAAAAGAATCCCTTAGCTTGTCCTCCCTGATATCATGGCTAGGCTGGAGAGTGGGGGAAAGGGGGGTTTGGGCTCTAAACCAAGTATAAGCGAGAGCCTATCCATGGGATGTGGGTTTTTAACCTACAACCCACAACCATGGAATAAATGTGCCCCCTGAAAGATGCTTTGACTGTTTCCCTACATCCAGCACACACACGAAGATGTGTTCTGGTATTCTGAGTGTGGGGATTTTCCTCAAACTGACAGCAGCACCTGGATTCCATTAGTATCCCTTAGCTTCTGTTCGCTGAGTGTTCTCTTAGACCAGGCCATGAGGGAAAGCTGGGGGTTGAGCTTGGAGGCCACGTAGCAGTGAGTGCCCCCTGATTCATTGAGGAAGTACTTAGAGGACTTCTCCCTAAACGGAACACCTTTTCCTCCATTCATCTGGTTGCAGTGGGGCTGCACATCTCTCCCACACCTAAGAATGTGTTCTGGAATTCTGAGTGCAGGGAAGTTCCTCCAACTGACAGCAGCGCCTGGGTTCTAATTGAATTCCTTTGCTTGTCTTCCCTGATGGAAAGCCTAGGCGGGAGTGCGGGGGAAAGTGTGGTTTGGGCTCCAAAACCAAGTATTTGCGATGACCTCTCTATGGTTTGTGGAGGTGTTTAAACTACATCCCTAACCTGGGAACACCTGTGCCCCCATAAAGATCCGTGGAGTCTGTTTCCACACCTCCAGCACACACACGAACACTTGCACAGTTATCCTGAGAGTGGGCAGCCTCCTCCAACTGAGAGCAGGGCCTTGGTTCTTATAAAATCGCTTAACTTGTCTACCCTGTTTGGTTGCCTGATACGGAGTGCTGGGGAAAGGGTGGGTTGGGCTCTAAATCCAAGTATTAGCGAGTGCTTCTCCATGGGATTTGGAGGTTATTAACCAAAAGCCCACAACATGGGAATACCTGTGCTCCTTGAAAAAAGCGTGGACTCTGTATCCCCACCACCAGAACACACATGAAGAAGTTTTCTGCTATCCTGAGTGTGGGCTGGCAATTTCAGGTGACAGAAGCGGCTGGGTTCTAATAGAATCCCTTAGCTTGTAATCCCTGAGTGTTTCCCTAGGACTGACTCTGAGAGAAACCTGGGGGTTGGGCTTTGAGGCCAAATAGTAGCGAGTGTCCCCGATGGACTGAGGAAGTATTTAGATGAATTCTCCATAAAGGGAAAAACCTGAGCACCCATTCATCTGCGTGGAGTGGGGCTTCAAATCTCCCCACCACACAAGGTTGGGTTCCAGTATCCTGAGGGTGGGGTAGTTCCTCCAACTGACATCAGCGTCTTGGTTTGAATAGAATCCCTTTGCTTGTCTTCCCTGATGGTTTGCCTAGGCCAGTGTGTGGTTGAAAGTGGGATTTGGGATCTAAAACTAAGTATTAGCGTGTGCCTCTCCATGGGTAGTGGAGATGTTTAAACTACAACCCACAACTTGGGAATTACTGTGACCCCTGAAAAATGCGTGTGCTATGTTTCCCCACGTCCAGCACACACAGGAAGAAGTGTTCTGGGGTTCTGAGTGTGGGGAGGTTCCTCCAACAGACAGCAGCACCTGGGTTGTAATAGAATCCCTTCGCTTGACTTCCCTAAGTGTTTTCCTAGGCCTAGCAGTAAGCGATGGTGGGGGATGGGCTCTAAAGCCAAGTATTAGCGAGTGCATCTCTGTGGGTAGTGGAGGGTTTTAAACTACTTCCCCAACCTTGGAACACCTGTGCCCCATAAAGATGCGTGGAATCTGTTTCCCCACCTCCAGCACACACACGGAGACGTGCTCAGGTATCCTGATTGTGGGGAGGCTCCTCCAAATGACAGCAGCGCCTGGGTTCTAAAAGAATCCCTTAGCTTGTCTTCCCTGATGGCATGCCTAGGCTGGAGAGTGGGGGAAAGTGGGGGTTGGGCTCTAAACCAAGTATAAGCGAGAGCCTATCCATGGGATGTGGGTTTTTAACCTACAACCCACAACCATGGAATAAATGTGCACCCTGAAAGATGCTTTGACTGTTTCCCTACATCCAGCACACACACGAAGATGTGTTCTTGTATTCTGAGTGTGGGGAAGTTCCTCAAACTGACAGCAGCACCTGGATTCCATTAGTATCCCTTAGCTTCTGTTCCCTGAGTGTTCTCTTAGACCAGGCCATGATGGAAAGCTGGGGGTTGGGCTTGGAGGCCACGTAGCAGTGAGTGCCCCCTGATCCATTGAGGAAGTACTTAGAGGACTTCTCCCTAAACGGAACACCTTTTCCTGCATTCATCTGGGTGCAGTGGGGCTGCACATCTCTCCCACACCTAAGAATGTGTTCTGGAATTCTGAGTGCAGGGAAGTTCCTCCAACTGACAGCAGCGCCTGGGTTCTAATTGAATCCCTTTGCTTGTCTTCCCTGATGGAAAGCCTAGGCGGGAGTGCGGGGGAAAGTGTGGTTTGGGCTCCAAAACCAAGTATTTGCGATGACCTCTCTATGGTTTGTGGAGGTGTTTAAACTACATCCCTAACCTGGGAACACCTGTGCCCCCATAAAGATCCGTGGAGTCTGTTTCCACACCTCCAGCACACACACGAACACTTGCACAGTTATCCTGAGAGTGGGCAGCCTCCTCCAACTGAGAGCAGGGCCTTGGTTCTTATAAAATCGCTTAACTTGTCTACCCTGTTTGGTTGCCTGATACGGAGTGCTGGGGAAAGGGTGGGTTGGGCTCTAAATCCAAGTATTAGCGAGTGCTTCTCCATGGGATTTGGAGGTTATTAACCAAAAGCCCACAACATGGGAATACCTGTGCTCCTTGAAAAAAGCGTGGACTCTGTATCCCCACCACCAGAACACACATGAAGAAGTTTTCTGCTATCCTGAGTGTGGGCTGGCAATTTCAGGTGACAGAAGCGGCTGGGTTCTAATAGAATCCCTTAGCTTGTAATCCCTGAGTGTTTCCCTAGGACTGACTCTGAGAGAAACCTGGGGGTTGGGCTTTGAGGCCAAATAGTAGCGAGTGTCCCCGATGGACTGAGGAAGTATTTAGATGAATTCTCCATAAAGGGAAACACCTGAGCACCCATTCATCTGCGTGGAGTGGGGCTTCAAATCTCCCCACCACACAAGGTTGGGTTCCAGTATCCTGAGGGTGGGGTAGTTCCTCCAACTGACATCAGCGTCTTGGTTTGAATAGAATCCCTTTGCTTGTCTTCCCTGATGGTTTGCCTAGGCCAGTGTGTGGTTGAAAGTGGGATTTGGGATCTAAAACTAAGTATTAGCGTGTGCCTCTCCATGGGTAGTGGAGATGTTTAAACTACAACCCACAACTTGGGAATTACTGTGACCCCTGAAAAATGCGTGTGCTATGTTTCCCCACGTCCAGCACACACAGGAAGAAGTGTTCTGGGGTTCTGAGTGTGGGGAGGTTCCTCCAACAGACAGCAGCACCTGGGTTGTAATAGAATCCCTTCGCTTGACTTCCCTAAGTGTTTTCCTAGGCCTAGCAGTAAGCGATGGTGGGGGATGGGCTCTAAAGCCAAGTATTAGCGAGTGCATCTCTGTGGGTAGTGGAGGGTTTTAAACTACTTCCCCAACCTTGGAACACCTGTGCCCCATAAAGATGCGTGGAATCTGTTTCCCCACCTCCAGCACACACACGGAGACGTGCTCAGGTATCCTGATTGTGGGGAGGCTCCTCCAAATGACAGCAGCGCCTGGGTTCTAAAAGAATCCCTTAGCTTGTCCTCCCTGATATCATGGCTAGGCTGGAGAGTGGGGGAAAGGGGGGTTTGGGCTCTAAACCAAGTATAAGCGAGAGCCTATCCATGGGATGTGGGTTTTTAACCTACAACCCACAACCATGGAATAAATGTGCCCCCTGAAAGATGCTTTGACTGTTTCCCTACATCCAGCACACACACGAAGATGTGTTCTTGTATTCTGAGTGTGGGGATTTTCCTCAAACTGACAGCAGCACCTGGATTCCATTAGTATCCCTTAGCTTCTGTTCCCTGAGTGTTCTCTTAGACCAGGCCATGAGGGAAAGCTGGGGGTTGGGCTTGGAGGCCACGTAGCAGTGAGTGCCCCCTGATTCATTGAGGAAGTACTTAGAGGACTTCTCCCTAAACGGAACACCTTTTCCTCCATTCATCTGGTTGCAGTGGGGCTGCACATCTCTCCCACACCTAAGAATGTGTTCTGGAATTCTGAGTGCAGGGAAGTTCCTCCAACTGACAGCAGCGCCTGGGTTCTAATTGAATTCCTTTGCTTGTCTTCCCTGATGGAAAGCCTAGGCGGGAGTGCGGGGGAAAGTGTGGTTTGGGCTCCAAAACCAAGTATTTGCGATGACCTCTCTATGGTTTGTGGAGGTGTTTAAACTACATCCCTAACCTGGGAACACCTGTGCCCCCATAAAGATCCATGGAGTCTGTTTCCACACCTCCAGCACACACACGAACACTTGCACAGTTATCCTGAGAGTGGGCAGCCTCCTCCAACTGAGAGCAGGGCCTTGGTTCTTATAAAATCGCTTAACTTGTCTACCCTGTTTGGTTGCCTGATACGGAGTGCTGGGGAAAGGGTGGGTTGGGCTCTAAATCCAAGTATTAGCGAGTGCTTCTCCATGGGATTTGGAGGTTATTAACCAAAAGCCCACAACATGGGAATACCTGTGCTCCTTGAAAAAAGCGTGGACTCTGTATCCCCACCACCAGAACACACTTGAAGAAGTTTTCTGCTATCCTGAGTGTGGGCTGGCAATTTCAGGTGACAGAAGCGGCTGGGTTCTAATAGAATCCCTTAGCTTGTAATCCCTGAGTGTTTCCCTAGGACTGACTCTGAGAGAAACCTGGGGGTTGGGCTTTGAGGCCAAATAGTAGCGAGTGTCCCCGATGGACTGAGGAAGTATTTAGATGAATTCTCCATAAAGGGAAACACCTGAGCACCCATTCATCTGCGTGGAGTGGGGCTTCAAATCTCCCCACCACACAAGGTTGGGTTCCAGTATCCTGAGGGTGGGGTAGTTCCTCCAACTGACATCAGCGTCTTGGTTTGAATAGAATCCCTTTGCTTGTCTTCCCTGATGGTTTGCCTAGGCCAGTGTGTGGTTGAAAGTGGGATTTGGGATCTAAAACTAAGTATTAGCGTGTGCCTCTCCATGGGTAGTGGAGATATTTAAACTACAACCCACAACTTGGGAATTACTGTGACCCCTGAAAAATGCGTGTGCTATGTTTCCCCACGTCCAGCACACACAGGAAGAAGTGTTCTGGGGTTCTGAGTGTGGGGAGGTTCCTCCAACAGACAGCAGCACCTGGGTTTTAATAGAATCCCTTAGCTTGACTTCCCTAAGTGTTTTCCTAGGCCTAGCAGTAAGCGATGGTGGGGGATGGGCTCTAAAGCCAAGTATTAGCGAGTGCATCTCTGTGGGTAGTGGAGGGTTTTAAACTACTTCCCCAACCTTGGAACACCTGTGCCCCATAAAGATGCGTGGAATCTTTTTCTCCACCTCCAGCACACACACGGAGACGTGCTCAGGTATCCTGATTGTGGGGAGGCTCCTCCAAATGACAGCAGCGCCTGGGTTCTAAAAGAATCCCTTAGCTTGTCTTCCCTGATGGCATGCCTAGGCTGGAGAGTGGGGGAAAGTGGGGGTTGGGCTCTAAACCAAGTATAAGCGAGAGCCTATCCATGGGATGTGGGTTTTTAACCTACAACCCACAACCATGGAATAAATGTGCCCCCTGAAAGATCCTTTGACTGTTTCCCTACATCCAGCACACACACGAAGATGTGTTCTGGTATTCTGAGTGTGGGGAAGTTCCTCAAACTGACAGCAGCACCTGGATTCCATTAGTATCCCTTAGCTTCTGTTCCCTGAGTGTTCTCTTAGACCAGGCCATGAGGGAAAGCTGGGGGTTGGGCTTGGAGGCCACGTAGCAGTGAGTGCCCCCTGATGCATTGAGGAAGTACTTAGAGGACTTCTCCCTAAAGGGAACACCTTTTCCTGCATTCATCTGGGTGCAGTGGGGCTGCACATCTCTCCCACACCTAAGAATGTGTTCTGGAATTCTGAGTGCAGGGAAGTTCCTCCAACTGACAGCAGCGCCTGGGTTCTAATTGAATCCCTTTGCTTGTCTTCCCTGATGGAAAGCCTAGGCGGGAGTGCGGGGGAAAGTGTGGTTTGGGCTCCAAAGCCAAGTATTTGCGATGACCTCTCTATGGTTTGTGGAGGTGTTTAAACTACATCCCTAACCTGGGAACACCTGTGCCCCCATAAAGATCCGTGGAGTCTGTTTCCACACCTCCAGCACACACACGAACACTTGCACAGTTATCCTGAGAGTGGGCAGCCTCCTCCAACTGAGAGCAGGGCCTTGGTTCTTATAAAATCGCTTAACTTGTCTACCCTGTTTGGTTGCCTGATACGGAGTGCTGGGGAAAGGGTGGGTTGGGCTCTAAATCCAAGTATTAGCGAGTGCTTCTCCATGGGATTTGGAGGTTATTAACCAAAAGCCCACAAGATGGGAATACCTGTGCTCCTTGAAAAAAGCGTGGACTCTGTATCCCCACCACCAGAACACACATGAAGAAGTTTTCTGCTATCCTGAGTGTGGGCTGGCAATTTCAGGTGACAGAAGCGGCTGGGTTCTAATAGAATCCCTTAGCTTGTAATCCCTGAGTGTTTCCCTAGGACTGACTCTGAGAGAAACCTGGGGGTTGGGCTTTGAGGCCAAATAGTAGCGAGTGTCCCCGATGGACTGAGGAAGTATTTAGATGAATTCTCCATAAAGGGAAACACCTGAGCACCCATTCATCTGCGTGGAGTGGGGCTTCAAATCTCCCCACCACACAAGGTTGGGTTCCAGTATCCTGAGGGTGGGGTAGTTCCTCCAACTGACATCAGCGTCTTGGTTTGAATAGAATCCCTTTGCTTGTCTTCCCTGATGGTTTGCCTAGGCCAGTGTGTGGTTGAAAGTGGGATTTGGGATCTAAAACTAAGTATTAGCGTGTGCCTCTCCATGGGTAGTGGAGATGTTTAAACTACAACCCACAACTTGGGAATTACTGTGACCCCTGAAAAATGCGTGTGCTATGTTTCCCCACGTCCAGCACACACAGGAAGAAGTGTTCTGGGGTTCTGAGTGTGGGGAGGTTCCTCCAACAGACAGCAGCACCTGGGTTGTAATAGAATCCCATAGCTTGACTTCCCTAAGTGTTTTCCTAGGCCTAGCAGTAAGCGATGGTGGGGGATGGGCTCTAAAGCCAAGTGTTAGCGAGTGCATCTCTGTGGGTAGTGGAGGGTTTTAAACTACTTCCCCAACCTTGGAACACCTGTGCCCCATAAAGATGCGTGGAATCTGTTTCCCCACCTCCAGCACACACAGGGAGACGTGCTCAGGTATCCTGATTGTGGGGAGGCTCCTCCAAATGACAGCAGCGCCTGGGTTCTAAAAGAATCCCTTAGCTTGTCCTCCCTGATATCATGGCTAGGCTGGAGAGTGGGGGAAAGTGGGGATTGGGCTCTAAACCAAGTATAAGCGAGAGCCTATCCATGGGATGTGGGTTTTTAACCTACAACCCACAACCATGGAATAAATGTGCCCCCTGAAAGATGCTTTGACTGTTTCCCTACATCCAGCACACACACGAAGATGTGTTCTGGTATTCTGAGTGTGGGGAAGTTCCTCAAACTGACAGCAGCACCTGGATTCTATTAGTATCCCTTAGCTTCTGTTCCCTGAGTGTTCTTTTAGGCCAGGCCATGAGGGAAAGCTGGGGGTTGGGCTTGGAGGCCACGTAGCAGTGAGTGCCCCCTGATCCATTGAGGAAGTACTTAGAGGACTTCTCCCTAAAGGGAACACCTTTTCCTGCATTCATCTGGGTGCAGTGGGGCTGCACATCTCTCCCACACCTAAGAATGTGTTCTGGAATTCTGAGTGCAGGGAAGTTCCTCCAACTGACAGCAGCGCCTGGGTTCTAATTGAATCCCTTTGCTTGTCTTCCCTGATGGAAAGCCTAGGCGGGAGTGCGGGGGAAAGTGTGGTTTGGGCTCCATAACCAAGTATTTGCGATGACCTCTCTATGGTTTGTGGAGGTGTTTAAACTACATCCCTAACCTGGGAACACCTGTGCCCCCATAAAGATCCGTGGAGTCTGTTTCCACACCTCCAGCACACACACGAACACTTGCACAGTTATCCTGAGGGTGGGCAGCCTCCTCCAACTGAGAGCAGGGCCTTGGTTCTTATAAAATCGCTTAACTTGTCTACCCTGTTTGGTTGCCTGATACGGAGTGCTGGGGAAAGGGTGGGTTGGGCTCTAAATCCAAGTATTAGCGAGTGCTTCTCCATGGGATTTGGAGGTTATTAACCAAAAGCCCACAACATGGGAATACCTGTGCTCCTTGAAAAAAGCGTGGACTCTGTATCCCCACCACCAGAACACACATGAAGAAGTTTTCTGCTATCCTGAGTGTGGGCTGGCAATTTCAGGTGACAGAAGCGGCTGGGTTCTAATAGAATCCCTTAGCTTGTAATCCCTGAGTGTTTCCCTAGGACTGACTCTGAGAGAAACCTGGGGGTTGGGCTTTGAGGCCAAATAGTAGCGAGTGTCCCCGATGGACTGAGGAAGTATTTAGATGAATTCTCCATAAAGGGAAACACCTGAGCACCCATTCATCTGCGTGGAGTGGGGCTTCAAATCTCCCCACCACACAAGGTTGGGTTCCAGTATCCTGAGGGTGGGGTAGTTCCTCCAACTGACATCAGCGTCTTGGTTTGAATAGAATCCCTTTGCTTGTCTTCCCTGATGGTTTGCCTAGGCCAGTGTGTGGTTGAAAGTGGGATTTGGGATCTAAAACTAAGTATTAGCGTGTGCCTCTCCATGGGTAGTGGAGATGTTTAAACTACAACCCACAACTTGGGAATTACTGTGACCCCTGAAAAATGAGTGTGCTATGTTTCCCCACGTCCAGCACACACAGGAAGAAGTGTTCTGGGGTTCTGAGTGTGGGGAGGTTCCTCCAACAGACAGCAGCACCTGGGTTGTAATAGAATCCCTTAGCTTGACTTCCCTAAGTGTTTTCCTAGGCCTAGCAGTAAGCGATGGTGGGGGATGGGCTCTAAAGCCAAGTATTAGCGAGTGCATCTCTGTGGGTAGTGGAGGGTTTTAAACTACTTCCCCAACCTTGGAACACCTGTGCCCCATAAAGATGCGTGGAATCTGTTTCCCCACCTCCAGCACACACACGGAGACGTGCTCAGGTATCCTGATTGTGGGGAGGCTCCTCCAAATGACAGCAGCGCCTGGGTTCTAAAAGAATCCCTTAGCTTGTCTTCCCTGATGGCATTGCTAAGCTGGAGAGTGGGGGAAAGTGGGGGTTGGGCACTAAACCAAGTATAAGCGAGAGCCTATCCATGGGATGTGGGTTTTTAACCTACAACCCACAACCATGGAATAAATGTGCCCCCTGAAAGATGCTTTGACTGTTTCCCTACATCCAGCACACACACGAAGATGTGTTCTGGTATTCTGAGTGTGGGGAAGTTCCTCAAACTGACAGCAGCACCTGGATTCTATTAGTATCCCTTAGCTTCTGTTCCCTGAGTGTTCTTTTAGGCCAGGCCATGAGGGAAAGCTGGGGGTTGGGCTTGGAGGCCACGTAGCAGTGAGTGCCCCCTGATGCATTGAGGAAGTACTTAGAGGACTTCTCCCTAAAGGGAACACCTTTTCCTGCATTCATCTGGGTGCAGTGGGGCTGCACATCTCTCCCACACCTAAGAATGTGTTCTGGAATTCTGAGTGCAGGGAAGTTCCTCCAACTGACAGCAGCGCCTGGGTTCTAATTGAATCCCTTTGCTTGTCTTCCCTGATGGAAAGCCTAGGCGGGAGTGCGGGGGAAAGTGTGGTTTGGGCTCCAAAGCCAAGTATTTGCGATGACCTCTCTATGGTTTGTGGAGGTGTTTAAACTACATCCCTAACCTGGGAACACCTGTGCCCCCATAAAGATCCGTGGAGTCTGTTTCCACACCTCCAGCACACACACGAACACTTGCACAGTTATCCTGAGAGTGGGCAGCCTCCTCCAACTGAGAGCAGGGCCTTGGTTCTTATAAAATCGCTTAACTTGTCTACCCTGTTTGGTTGCCTGATACGGAGTGCTGGGGAAAGGGTGGGTTGGGCTCTAAATCCAAGTATTAGCGAGTGCTTCTCCATGGGATTTGGAGGTTATTAACCAAAAGCCCACAACATGGGAATACCTGTGCTCCTTGAAAAAAGCGTGGACTCTGTATCCCCACCACCAGAACACACATGAAGAAGTTTTCTGCTATCCTGAGTGTGGGCTGGCAATTTCAGGTGACAGAAGCGGCTGGGTTCTAATAGAATCCCTTAGCTTGTAATCCCTGAGTGTTTCCCTAGGACTGACTCTGAGAGAAACCTGGGGGTTGGGCTTTGAGGCCAAATAGTAGCGAGTGTCCCCGATGGACTGAGGAAGTATTTAGATGAATTCTCCATAAAGGGAAACACCTGAGCACCCATTCATCTGCGTGGAGTGGGGCTTCAAATCTCCCCACCACACAAGGTTGGGTTCCAGTATCCTGAGGGTGGGGTAGTTCCTCCAACTGACATCAGCGTCTTGGTTTGAATAGAATCCCTTTGCTTGTCTTCCCTGATGGTTTGCCTAGGCCAGTGTGTGGTTGAAAGTGGGATTTGGGATCTAAAACTAAGTATTAGCGTGTGCCTCTCCATGGGTAGTGGAGATGTTTAAACTACAACCCACAACTTGGGAATTACTGTGACCCCTGAAAAATGCGTGTGCTATGTTTCCCCACGTCCAGCACACACAGGAAGAAGTGTTCTGGGGTTCTGAGTGTGGGGAGGTTCCTCCAACAGACAGCAGCACCTGGGTTGTAATAGAATCCCATAGCTTGACTTCCCTAAGTGTTTTCCTAGGCCTAGCAGTAAGCGATGGTGGGGGATGGGCTCTAAAGCCAAGTATTAGCGAGTGCATCTCTGTGGGTAGTGGAGGGTTTTAAACTACTTCCCCAACCTTGGAACACCTGTGCCCCATAAAGATGCGTGGAATCTGTTTCCCCACCTCCAGCACACACACGGAGACGTGCTCAGGTATCCTGATTGTGGGGAGGCTCCTCCAAATGACAGCAGCGCCTGGGTTCTAAAAGAATCCCTTAGCTTGTCCTCCCTGATATCATGGCTAGGCTGGAGAGTGGGGGAAATTGGGGGTTGGGCTCTAAACCAAGTATAAGCGAGAGCCTATCCATGGGATGTGGGTTTTTAACCTACAACCCACAACCATGGAATAAATGTGCCCCCTGAAAGATGCTTTGACTGTTTCCCTACATCCAGCACACACACGAAGATGTGTTCTGGTATTCTGAGTGTGGGGAAGTTCCTCAAACTGACAGCAGCACCTGGATTCTATTAGTATCCCTTAGCTTCTGTTCCCTGAGTGTTCTTTTAGGCCAGGCCATGAGGGAAAGCTGGGGGTTGGGCTTGGAGGCCACGTAGCAGTGAGTGCCCCCTGATGCATTGAGGAAGTACTTAGAGGACTTCTCCCTAAAGGGAACACCTTTTCCTGCATTCACCTGGGTGCAGTGGGGCTGCACATCTCTCCCACACCTAAGAATGTGTTCTGGAATTCTGAGTGCAGGGAAGTTCCTCCAACTGACAGCAGCGCCTGGGTTCTAATTGAATCCCTTTGCTTGTCTTCCCTGATGGAAAGCCTAGGCGGGAGTGCGGGGGAAAGTGTGGTTTGGGCTCCAAAACCAAGTATTGGCGATGACCTCTCTATGGTTTGTGGAGGTGTTTAAACTACATCCCTAACCTGGGAACACCTGTGCCCCCATAAAGATCCGTGGAGTCTGTTTCCACACCTCCAGCACACACACGAACACTTGCACAGTTATCCTGAGGGTGGGCAGCCTCCTCCAACTGAGAGCAGGGCCTTGGTTCTTATAAAATCGCTTAACTTGTCTACCCTGTTTGGTTGCCTGATACGGAGTGCTGGGGAAAGGGTGGGTTGGGCTCTAAATCCAAGTATTAGCGAGTGCTTCTCCATGGGATTTGGAGGTTATTAACCAAAAGCCCACAACATGGGAATACCTGTGCTCCTTGAAAAAAGCGTGGACTCTGTATCCCCACCACCAGAACACACATGAAGAAGTTTTCTGCTATCCTGAGTGTGGGCTGGCAATTTCAGGTGACAGAAGCGGCTGGGTTCTAATAGAATCCCTTAGCTTGTAATCCCTGAGTGTTTCCCTAGGACTGACTCTGAGAGAAACCTGGGGGTTGGGCTTTGAGGCCAAATAGTAGCGAGTGTCCCCGATGGACTGAGGAAGTATTTAGATGAATTCTCCATAAAGGGAAACACCTGAGCACCCATTCATCTGCGTGGAGTGGGGCTTCAAATCTCCCCACCACACAAGGTTGGGTTCCAGTATCCTGAGGGTGGGGTAGTTCCTCCAACTGACATCAGCGTCTTGGTTTGAATAGAATCCCTTTGCTTGTCTTCCCTGATGGTTTGCCTAGGCCAGTGTGTGGTTGAAAGTGGGATTTGGGATCTAAAACTAAGTATTAGCGTGTGCCTCTCCATGGGTAGTGGAGATGTTTAAACTACAACCCACAACTTGGGAATTACTGTGACCCCTGAAAAATGCGTGTGCTATGTTTCCCCACGTCCAGCACACACAGGAAGAAGTGTTCTGGGGTTCTGAGTGTGGGGAGGTTCCTCCAACAGACAGCAGCACCTGGGTTGTAATAGAATCCCTTCCCTTGACTTCCCTAAGTGTTTTCCTAGGCCTAGCAGTAAGCGATGGTGGGGGATGGGCTCTAAAGCCAAGTATTAGCGAGTGCATCTCTGTGGGTAGTGGAGGGTTTTAAACTACTTCCCCAACCTTGGAACACCTGTGCCCCATAAAGATGCGTGGAATCTGTTTCCCCACCTCCAGCACACACACGGAGACGTGCTCAGGTATCCTGATTGTGGGGAGGCTCCTCCAAATGACAGCAGCGCCTGGGTTCTAAAAGAATCCCTTAGCTAGTCTTCCCTGATGGCATGCCTAGGCTGGAGAGTGGGGGAAAGTGGGGGTTGGGCACTAAACCAAGTATAAGCGAGAGCCTATCCATGGGATGTGGGTTTTTAACCTACAACCCACAACCATGGAATAAATGTGCCCCCTGAAAGATGCTTTGACTGTTTCCCTACATCCAGCACACACACGAAGATGTGTTCTGGTATTCTGAGTGTGGGGAAGTTCCTCAAACTGACAGCAGCACCTGGATTCTATTAGTATCCCTTAGCTTCTGTTCCCTGAGTGTTCTTTTAGGCCAGGCCATGAGGGAAAGCTGGGGGTTGGGCTTGGAGGCCACGTAGCAGTGAGTGCCCCCTGATGCATTGAGGAAGTACTTAGAGGACTTCTCCCTAAAGGGAACACCTTTTCCTGCATTCATCTGGGTGCAGTGGGGCTGCACAACTCTCCCACACCTAAGAATGTGTTCTGGAATTCTGAGTGCAGGGAAGTTCCTCCAACTGACAGCAGCGCCTGGGTTCTAATTGAATCCCTTTGCTTGTCTTCCCTGATGGAAAGCCTAGGCGGGAGTGCGGGGGAAAGTGTGGTTTGGGCTCCAAAGCCAAGTATTTGCGATGACCTCTCTATGGTTTGTGGAGGTGTTTAAACTACATCCCTAACCTGGGAACACCTGTGCCCCCATAAAGATCCGTGGAGTCTGTTTCCACACCTCCAGCACACACACGAACACTTGCACAGTTATCCTGAGAGTGGGCAGCCTCCTCCAACTGAGAGCAGGGCCTTGGTTCTTATAAAATCGCTTAACTTGTCTACCCTGTTTGGTTGCCTGATACGGAGTGCTGGGGAAAGGGTGGGTTGGGCTCTAAATCCAAGTATTAGCGAGTGCTTCTCCATGGGATTTGGAGGTTATTAACCAAAAGCCCACAACATGGGAATACCTGTGCTCCTTGAAAAAAGCGTGGACTCTGTATCCCCACCACCAGAACACACATGAAGAAGTTTTCTGCTATCCTGAGTGTGGGCTGGCAATTTCAGGTGACAGAAGCGGCTGGGTTCTAATAGAATCCCTTAGCTTGTAATCCCTGAGTGTTTCCCTAGGACTGACTCTGAGAGAAACCTGGGGGTTGGGCTTTGAGGCCAAATAGTAGCGAGTGTCCCCGATGGACTGAGGAAGTATTTAGATGAATTCTCCATAAAGGGAAACACCTGAGCACCCATTCATCTGCGTGGACTGGGGCTTCAAATCTCCCCACCACACAAGGTTGGGTTCCAGTATCCTGAGGGTGGGGTAGTTCCTCCAACTGACATCAGCGTCTTGGTTTGAATAGAATCCCTTTGCTTGTCTTCCCTGATGGTTTGCCTAGGCCAGTGTGTGGTTGAAAGTGGGATTTGGGATCTAAAACTAAGTATTAGCGTGTGCCTCTCCATGGGTAGTGGAGATGTTTAAACTACAACCCACAACTTGGGAATTACTGTGACCCCTGAAAAATGCGTGTGCTATGTTTCCCCACGTCCAGCACACACAGGAAGAAGTGTTCTGGGGTTCTGAGTGTGGGGAGGTTCCTCCAACAGACAGCAGCACCTGGGTTGTAATAGAATCCCATAGCTTGACTTCCCTAAGTGTTTTCCTAGGCCTAGCAGTAAGCGATGGTGGGGGATGGGCTCTAAAGCCAAGTATTAGCGAGTGCATCTTTGTGGGTAGTGGAGGGTTTTAAACTACTTCCCCAAACTTGGAACACCTGTGCCCCATAAAGATGCGTGGAATCTGTTTCCCCACCTCCAGCACACACAGGGAGACTTGCTCAGGTATCCTGATTGTGGGGAGGCTCCTCCAAATGACAGCAGCGCCTGGGTTCTAAAAGAATCCCTTAGCTTGTCCTCCCTGATATCATGGCTAGGCTGGAGAGTGGGGGAAATTGGGGGTTGGGCTCTAAACCAAGTATAAGCGAGAGCCTATCCATGGGATGTGGGTTTTTAACCTACAACCCACAACCATGGAATAAATGTGCCCCCTGAAAGATCCTTTGACTGTTTCCCTACATCCAGCACACACACGAAGATGTGTTCTTGTATTCTGAGTGTGGGGAAGTTCCTCAAACTGACAGCAGCACCTGGATTCTATTAGTATCCCTTAGCTTCTGTTCCCTGAGTGTTCTTTTAGGCCAGGCCATGAGGGAAAGCTGGGGGTTGGGCTTGGAGGCCACGTAGCAGTGAGTGCCCCCTGATCCATTGAGGAAGTACTTAGAGGACTTCTCCCTAAAGGGAACACCTTTTCCTGCATTCATCTGGGTGCAGTGGGGCTGCACATCTCTCCCACACCTAAGAATGTGTTCTGGAATTCTGAGTGCAGGGAAGTTCCTCCAACTGACAGCAGCGCCTGGGTTCTAATTGAATCCCTTTGCTTGTCTTCCCTGATGGAAAGCCTAGGCGGGAGTGCGGGGGAAAGTGTGGTTTGGGCTCCAAAACCAAGTATTTGCGATGACCTCTCTATGGTTTGTGGAGGTGTTTAAACTACATCCCTAACCTGGGAACACCTGTGCCCCCATAAAGATCCGTGGAGTCTGTTTCCACACTTCCAGCACACACACGAACACTTGCACAGTTATCCTGAGAGTGGGCAGCCTCCTCCAACTGAGAGCAGGGCCTTGGTTCTTATAAAATCGCTTAACTTGTCTACCCTGTTTGGTTGCCTGATACGGATTGCTGGGGAAAGGGTGGGTTGGGCTCTAAATCCAAGTATTAGCGAGTGCTTCTCCATGGGATTTGGAGGTTATTAACCAAAAGCCCACAACATGGGAATACCTGTGCTCCTTGAAAAAAGCGTGGACTCTGTATCCCCACCACCAGAACACACATGAAGAAGTTTTCTGCTATCCTGAGTGTGGGCTGGCAATTTCAGGTGACAGAAGCGGCTGGGTTCTAATAGAATCCCTTAGCTTGTAATCCCTGAGTGTTTCCCTAGGACTGACTCTGAGAGAAACCTGGGGGTTGGGCTTTGAGGCCAAATAGTAGCGAGTGTCCCCGATGGACTGAGGAAGTATTTAGATGAATTCTCCATAAAGGGAAACACCTGAGCACCCATTCATCTGCGTGGACTGGGGCTTCAAATCTCCCCACCACACAAGGTTGGGTTCCAGTATCCTGAGGGTGGGGTAGTTCCTCCAACTGACATCAGCGTCTTGGTTTGAATAGAATCCCTTTGCTTGTCTTCCCTGATGGTTTGCCTAGGCCAGTGTGTGGTTGAAAGTGGGATTTGGGATCTAAAACTAAGTATTAGCGTGTGCCTCTCCATGGGTAGTGGAGATGTTTAAACTACAACCCACAACTTGGGAATTACTGTGACCCCTGAAAAATGCGTGTGCTATGTTTCCCCACGTCCAGCACACACAGGAAGAAGTGTTCTGGGGTTCTGAGTGTGGGGAGGTTCCTCCAACAGACAGCAGCACCTGGGTTGTAATAGAATCCCATAGCTTGACTTCCCTAAGTGTTTTCCTAGGCCTAGCAGTAAGCGATGGTGGGGGATGGGCTCTAAAGCCAAGTATTAGCGAGTGCATCTCTGTGGGTAGTGGAGGGTTTTAAACTACTTCCCCAACCTTGGAACACCTGTGCCCCATAAAGATGCGTGGAATCTGTTTCCCCACCTCCAGCACACACAGGGAGACGTGCTCAGGTATCCTGATTGTGGGGAGGCTCCTCCAAATGACAGCAGCGCCTGGGTTCTAAAAGAATCCCTTAGCTTGTCCTCCCTGATATCATGGCTAGGCTGGAGAGTGGGGGAAATTGGGGGTTGGGCTCTAAACCAAGTATAAGCGAGAGCATATCCATGGGATGTGGGTTTTTAACCTACAACCCACAACCATGGAATA